>NC_050573.1:205351083-205651083 GCF_011100635.1 Trichosurus vulpecula | reverse complement strand
TTTAAAATTATATATTCCTTCTCCACCCCCACCCCCAAATATCTCCTTAAACTGAATAGGGACAGCATAATTACTTTAATAGTATACTAATATCCTCTGCCACACTCCAGAACTGAATTTTATTTTCTCAACCTACTTTTCAGTTGTTCTTAACTCTTCCAATTCCACTCCCATTTCTCTCATCTTTATGTACAAACAACTGAGCCACAGAGGAGGAAAATACAAATTCTGCATGCTAATTTCCAGTGGATAGGGAACCATGCTGGTAGCATCCTATTTTTGAGGGGTAAGTGCCCAATTTTAGAGGCAAATCAGTATAATCAATATGAATACCTATAAAATCTCATTGATTCTACAAATATTTGAGTGCCTATCATGCCCAAGGGACCATAGGAGAGATAAGTCTTAACAGTACCAAATAAAAGCCTAGGTTTTTTAAACTCTGGCCCAAAATCAATATAAGACTTTAACATTAACGCAGCTAAGTAGCAGTCAAAACTAAATGTGCAAACAGTTTTAAAATCAATTTTCTGCACAAACAGTCCCACCTTCCATGCAATATGTCAGAATCAAAGGTCTATCTTTGGGCAAGCTATGGCACTTAGACGTGGAGAGTCAAATGCTCAAAGTAGAAATTCCATTTTTAGATATCATTTACTGTCTATACACATCCAATGCAGCATCACCTCACTAATTAGCTAGAGTACCAGTCCATAACTTAAAAGGGCTTTAAGCAAGGCAAATCTTCTATTATCCCCCAATCCATGTATTTCTAGATTTTCTTAACTGAAAATAAACTTAATTTAACTATATATTTTAATAACTAAAGCTGATGCCAAGTCCCACCCATTTATTTAGAAACGTTAATATTCCCATCTGTGTATGGAACATGTTTCTCCATTTAAAATAGAAACAAAAAAGGTGCAAATACTGGAGAGGTATTACCAAAGTTGACAGTACTGAAGGGACCAATGAATATGGAACAACAGAACAGATAAAATATCAGATTCTACACTGGATTGTAGGCTACTTACCTTTTACAGTAACTACCTGGCCCTTCATTTTCTGAAATAACATAACAATGTGCCTACCACTCAGTAGGTACTTAGTGAGTATTTTTTTAATTGACTTATATATATAACGACTGCTTTTTATAAACAAACACATATATTGTCATTGTTACTTGAATCAACATAAGTATTTCTAAAGTATGCTTAGAAATGACTTCATCCTTTATATTGATCTATACAGATCAGGTCCAACAGATATAATCTGCCACATAAAATGTTAATCTCAGGAAATCTCAGGAAAAAGAAATTTCAGTTTTAATCCCAGTGTAGTAAAAAGGACTTACAGTCAGGAACAGGTATAAATTCCAGCTCTGTCACATACTGACTTAATTTTAAAATGTGCTATTATATATGTTTTATTGTATTTTTATTTTGTGAAGTATTTCCCAATTACATTTTAACTTGTTTCAGATGGCATCCAGGAACTGGATGGGCTGCATGTAGCTGTGGGCTATATTTCTGATACCTCTGCTCCAAAGGACAAAGCTAAGAAAATGGGTGAAAGTTGCAAAGAAGCAGTTGTAGGATGAATGTATTGAAAATGTCCTAAGAATTAGAGCTATCCAAAAGTGAAATAAATTGCCTTTGGAAATAATGAGCTCTCCCTCATTAGAGGTCTTAAAAGTGGAGGTTACTTTACCACTTACTGGGGATGTTGTAGAGGTCAGGTATGGTTTGGACTCTGAGATCCCTTCCAACCCTGAGATTCTGTGAATAGTAGGAGACTCCTTCAGTATCCATAAGAAAGAAAGAGAAAAAAGTGGAATCCCAGGAACTTCCTTTCACCTTTTCCTTCTCTTTTACTCCAAGTCTCAGCCAAACAAAGTCTTTTTTCACTGAAGTGGACTAAGGAAAGGAATCACCAACGGCCCAAATTCCCAAAATGTATTTGTATCCTAAAAAGAAGCCTAGTAATTCAAATAGACTAATAACTCTTTAAATCAGTTTCCCCTGTGGAAGAGAAAGTTCTGATCTGAGGGTCTCTGGTGATCTTTTACTTTCTTTTCCTGGCTGCTACTCTTCCCAGACTAAGAAAGCAGGGAGTAAAAACATAACATGGAATTACTATTGCTTAGTAGCCTGAAGCTACATACTACTATAAGGGCAAGCAAAGTGGGACTTTTTGCTGTTTTTTCTTTTGGAGTGGTTCTCACCACCAAGGCAATGAAGTGCCTTTGATTGAGTCTTGCCTTTGTTTGTAGAAGGCCCATACCCTAATTAGGTCACCCAGAGGTGTGAAGCCCTCGGGCCCTGAAAAAGGGTATATATACCCAGAGGATAGCCATTGAACTCAGAATCGAGACTTGAGAGTTGAGAACTCTCAGAACTGTAGGAGGAGAGGTTTTGTTTGGGGGCTTACTCACTGGAAGTGTCATGTGATTTGACCAGACAAGACTCTGGGTAGCCATCAAGGAGCCTCCCCCACCCCCAACCCCTGCTTTGAACACCCAGATGTTGGTACTTCTCTCTCTGGTAACTATGTATGTACTGCTATGGTCCAACAGAAACCTGTCTGTTGATCTGTTTATATTATCTCTGTAATTTCTGTTTGTGTTTTCTTTGAGGTTCAGGGTGGTGACTTTTTCCCCTGAACTAAGTAAACGATCTATGTATGTTTAATTAAAGTGAGATTGTAAACTCCTTAAAGTTGCTTTCCTTAGAAAAGCAGATCAAAGAATCCGTGCTAGCAGCCCTCCTGTGTGCTGGTGTTGTTGGTCTCACACAGCCACAGTAGCAGCAAGTAGAATTATTGTTTCAACTACATACAAGCTCATCATTATCTTTCAAAGCACCACTATACACCTCAGAATTCAGTTACAAAGTTAAAGATGGGGTTGAGAACATAGGTAGGCACAAGAAATAATAAAAAATGGGAACTCTGGAACTATGATGGGGGGAGCAGCACAATATTTTAAAACCTTTCTAGTCCTCTCAAAAGGTGAGAGGCTTCAGTGGAAAGAGCACTGGATTTAGAGTCAGAAGACTTGAGTTCAAATCCCAGCCCTGCTACCTAAGGATACCTGTGTAACCCTTAGGCAAGTTTCTTCACCTCTCTGGGTCTTAGCTTTCTCATCTATAAAATGATGACCTCTAAGGTCCCTCTGGCTCTAAATGTATTATTATGCATAAGATTTTGTAACACTTGGTGAGAACAGAAGTAGAGACTTGGCAAATATGAACATTTTTATTAAACACTGACCCAGTTACCTTGAAGAGACTGGAGAAGATTAAAAAACAATTACCTGTATACAACCAGCAAAAACATCTGTTTTCCAACAGAGGCCAACTTTTCCAATAAGAGGTAAATGCTGTGCATTGTTTTTAAAACTTATAACGATGAGCTTCATATATCCATTTTTAATGAAATCTGAAAAGATTTTTAAAATAATTACTGAATATTAACATATCAAGAATTAGTCATTACTTAGCTTTCAAATTCTCTTTACCTAGATCTTTTTTCTAATATGTTATTTTCATAATCAGAAGTATCTTATATGGTTATGTCTAAATTATCTAAGGTAGGAACATTAGTATAACTAAGACAAAATGGGAAAAACTGCTAGAAGCCTTGTCTGGGTCAACTGAGGGCATGAGTGTGATAGTGTATGTTTAACAAGCAGCTCTCCAGGAAAAAAAAATTGGCACACGATATGCTGAAGTTTAATCTGCATTAACATTTTCTCCGCTACTTTGTTAAGTCTAGACAATCAACAAAACAATAAATCAAGCCCCGGTCTGTAGCAATTGCCATTTTCCAAAATGTAAATCAATGCTCACACTGAAAATATAATTAACTCCCTCAAACTAGTATTAGCTGGTATATCCCTCTCTATGCGATCCTTAGAGTGAGAGTTCAGAGACCTGGAAAAGTGGTTTCTAGGGATATCACTTATCTTATTCATCACTAGTCAGCAACTACAGGACTCCTAAGAGAACAATACAATTTTCTGATTTGACAAGAGTGGGAAAATATGGAAACAGCTCCATATCTACAAAAATAAGGGAAGAAAATAACAATAGATAAAGTCACCTTGTGATTGAAGGATCTGCTCAGAAAGAAACCAAATAAGGGTTTTGTAAAGCAGCAATAAGAGAAATGGCCACTAGGCAATAAGATTGCTAAAAACCAGCATCATCAGAACTAGGTGATTAGAAAATGAAAAAGGTACAGAGCATACAAGTAAGCTATGAAGCTTTAACCAAAAGCTAGAAATGATCCTGTAAAATTCAACCTAAATATAGCCTTACACTATATCAATAGATCAGATATTTCAAAGAGAAGAGGTATGGATAAGGTATAAGAAATTTCCTGTAGTACTTCTTATTTTTGGTCCCCAGAAATGATCTCTCCCTCATCTGTAGTCACATAACAATTATGCTCTCTTTCGTGGCACTTAACATTTATACATACATACATACACACACATATATACATACAATACATATATTACACACACACACACACAAATGTGCCTATCTATCATAAATGAAACAAGAAGTAGAAGAATCCCTGTTACTCAGATTATGTGATGCAGTTGGGCAAGTATATCATTGAGTTAGTCCATCTTTACATGCATCTTGGACAAAGCATTGCAGATGGGTAATAAAGCAAACCCAGAATTGAACAAAAAATGGAGATGGATTGAATTTAGGAAATTATGCAGCACTTTCAACAATATGAAGCTGTCTCCAACAAACAAACTCATCTTTTTAGCATCACTGTTCTCATGATGATATCATGTGGTTATAAATCACAGAACATGAACACTACAATCATGCATTATTAACATTTTCTCCACTACTTTCTTAAGTCTAGACAATCAACAAAACAATAAATCAAGCCCTGGTCTGTAGCAATCGCGTATTTTCCAAAATGTAAATAAATGCACACACTGAAAATATAATTAGCTCCCTCATTTTTAGAGTGAGGCATAGAAGGAAGGACTTATTAAACACTTACTCTGTGCCATGCATTGTGCTAAGCATTTTACAAATACTTAATCCTCACAACAATCTAGGAAATCAGTGCTATTGTGTCTATTTTACATGTAAGGAAACTGAGACAGAGGTGAAATAATTTGCCTAGGGTTACACAGCTAGTCTGCGACTAAATTTGAATTTGGTTCTTCCTGACTCCAAGCCTAGTGCGCTATCCACTGTGCCACCTAGCTCCTTCAAGGTGACAAGCACAATCCATAACCAGCCTTCTCTTCCAGTGCAATTTTGTCAATATCTTGCCTGTAAGTCTTCCAAAGATGATATACTCAAGGATCTGAAAAGCTTCCTTTAGGTCGGGCCTTCTTAATTTGGGAGTCCATGACTTTGTGTTTCTTTTTAAACTATTTTGATAACTGTATTTTGATATATATTTGATTTCTTTTGTAGTCTACTATGAATTTTACTTTATGCATTTAAAAACATTTGGAGAAGGGGTCCATAGGTTTCATCAGACTCCCAAAAGGGGCCATGACAAAAAAAGGTTGAGAGTCCCTGACCTAGTCCAACTCACTTAAAATCTAAGTGTTTTAACATGTTGTGGGTACTGATGCTGTCTAGCTTTTTATCTCATCCTTTTCTCTCATTACATCACTGATCAATCTTCTTTATTTTGATTCGTTTGGTTATTTTGGTATAATTTCTTGATAATTTTTTAATATGCTACTCTTTATTTAAGTCACTGTTTGGAATTAAAACTGTATTTACTTGTACCCTTGACGCAGCTCTCCACTGGCCTTTGTGTCACCTGAAATTCTGGTACTTTGGAGATCATAGTGTTCACGTTCTGTGATTTACAACCACATAACATCATCATGAGAACAGTGATGTTGAAAAGATGAGTTTGTTTGTTGGAGACAGCTTCATATTGTTGAAAGTGCTGCATAATTTCCTAAATTCAATCAATCCACATTTTTCTGTTCAATTTTGGGTCTGCTTTATTATCCATCTGCAATGCTTGTCCAAGATGCATGTAAAGATGGACTAACTCAGTGATATACTCACTCAACTGCATCACATAATCTGAGTAACAGGGATTCTTCTACTTCCTGTTTCATTTATGATAGACAGGTACATTTCTTTTAGGGTCTTGTTTGCTGTGACTCTCACTGATGAGGCCCTGTTGTCTTGGGACTTGATATAATCAGCACAAAGTTATCTATAAATAGAAACACCTAGAATATTCCATAGCCAATAAGTAATCTCTTTTCTATTTGGACTCCATGTAGGACATTCTCCATGACAGCAATGAACACTTTTGGCAAGCACATATCTCCATTATATTCCTTGTGGGATACTGATAATAAAGTCATTGAAAAAAAGTCCTCTCTGGCTGCATCAATCAAAGGATCTTAACATCTTTATATATTCATAAAAGATCTTATTGGAATAAGAACCTTTAAGAGTAAATTTTTTTCTACCAAGTCATATACTATTTTGTAATTAATCAATACAATCTACATCCTCTACAGATTTATATTCTCTACAATCTGTTTTGTGGCTGTATAGATGCAGTCTGTTATAGAAAATCATCTGGGAACACTACCTGTTTCCTTCTCCTGTTTTTCATCAAGAATACCAAGAAATCAAAGCTCTCATACAAAGGAGAAACATGAGTTAATAGATTTTGATGTCCTCTTTTTTGGTAAAATCCTCCCTAATTTTTTAAAACAATTGTTTAGTATCTTCCTCTCCACCAGCTATACTCTCATGATTAGTGACTGCAATGATCAGAATCCTTAATTCTTTCAATGGTGTTTTCCCTTAAATTAAATAAATATATATGTACATCATCCACCTCAGTAAACCATCTTGGCAGTCAGGCTAAACTAGGTTGAGGGTAACCAAGAGGCCTCAAAACTGTCAATGAGTTAAGGGGGTGTCTACCCTAAGTATGTGAAGACTTCTTCCAAAGAATGGGTGAATGAGAACAATTTCTTCAAACAGCCATGAAGGCAGCTAAAGCAGGCACTGTAGAGCACTTAAAGCTTGGTCGAACACTGAAAACGCCAAGGTCATCCACTGCATCCTGAGCTGTCACCAGTCATCTTGACTTTTATCCTGCCACTGGACTTCAATGACTGTGGAAGAGAGAGTCAGGCTGATGACTTTGTACTCTGTCTCACTTAAATCCAATTCACTCATGAGTCAGGACATCACTCCATGATGTCACTGGTCCTCTTCAAAAATGAAGGACAAACAACATAAATACTTCTGGAATGATTTGATCAATGTAAATTCCATTAGAATTTCAGTCTCTTGAGGCTAGAGACTGTTTTTCCTTTTTTCTATCCCCAGTGCTTGCTACAGTGTTTAGAGCAGGCCTACACAACCTGTGGCCCCTGGGATGCTTATGGCCCATAAGCACACCAAAGGATTTTGGGCAGCCCACATGCTCTACGTTTTTTGCCAGCTGCCCCAAATCCTCTGGCATGCTGCAAGTGGTCCACAGGCCACAGGTTGTGCACGCCTGGTTTAGAGCTTAATTGTTTTTTTATGAATTTCATGCCAGTTGTTCTGCAAACTCAATTTTTCCCTCCACAGCTTTTCACCCTTTCATGAAGTGATACTGATTGGAATCTTCTGTCATAGTCCTCCAAACAATCTGCAAATGAATCTGTATTCTAACTGCTGATGCCCTTGACTGCATCTGATCTCTGCTTGGCAAGGAAATCAAGGGCTTGCTGGATAAGTGGCTTTCTGGGTGTGTTGGGGACTCCTACATACGGCAACTGCTTTACTTAGGTTACAGTTTTCTAACGTTTGGTGACAGAGTTAATGTCCATCTTTATCAATTGCCAATTTTTAGAGTGAACAGTTTACTTAGAGCTGTTAGAACTACATACAATGTTTTATCTTTTCTAAAAGACACAAACTCCTTGTCAGCATGGTCTTCTTCATCTTTATATATCTCATCATTAGACTGTGAGTTCCTGAGAGCAGGGACTGTCTTTTGCCTCTCTTTGTATCCCCAGTGCTTAACACAGTGCCTCACATAGAATAGGCACTAAATAAATGCTTATTGTCTGACAGTGCCTACCATCTTGTCTTGTACATAATCACAGTGCAACAAGTATAAATTATAAATTAATAAATAAGTAGCACCTTAGTCATAGGTGTAAGCAGTACATTTCATTAAGATACATACCCAGGGAATTTTTAAAAAGTAAATATTCAATGATAAAAATCATTTTTATTCAAAGAAACTAAAACATTTTTAAATGATTTTAACTAAACTTTTACTAAAAATATTCAAATTCTACATAAAGCACCTTCAATTAAATCTTTGTCCTCACCCTAAAATATAGTACAATATTTTCAGCTTTATTTTCTGAATAAAAAAGTATACTTACAACTTTATCCTCATCCCCTAGCCTCATAATTTGCAATGAAGTTTAAGGATTGGTAACAACAGGCATATCCTTTTAAAATTTTAAACTTTTTTGCCTTCCTAGTCTGCACCATCCAGAACTCTAGGGCTAAGCCACAGAAAACAAAGTGGCTGAGTGATTAAAAGGGGAGAAAATTTTTTTACTTGACCTGGCTGTAGTTGGCTGCACTCTCTGTGCAGGGGTAGGGTATTCGTGGAAGAAATAAGGAAGAGGACAGACAGCCCATCTGACTCTAACAAGAACAAGGTTCCAAAAAGCTGAAGTGCTATAACAGCAGATAAGACAGCACTTTGGAGATAATTGGAAAATGGGTCTTTGAGGAACCCTGAACTGTAAGGCCACCAAGTCACTAAATGGCACCTCCACCTGCCTTTTTCATTAGAACCTCAGGAAAGGGGCTAAGGAGAAGCAAATGGGAAGCAAAGGAAGGAAGCAAAAATCCTAAGTATAGAAACTGGGGGTCTTCATAACTAGAAAAGCACTCCCCTATGTCTCTAACTGGCTCCAGGTTCAAGCAGCTCTACCATTTAGGCACACCTTTTAGCTTAGGACAGACACATGGTCCCCAAAGAAAAAGAAACTTATCTGAGAGAAGCTAAGTGATATGTCTACTAGGCAAAATATGCCAAAATGTAATAGAGGACAAAAGCAAGATATATTAAATTCCCTTTGGACCCCGACTTCATTAACATGTAGCCTAGCTTATTTAAGGCAAAGGACAGGTGAACAGATGAACAGAGAGAGGAGTAAGCTACAGAGCCCCAAAATGATGATGTATGTATAGATGTATGGCTAGTCAAAGCCCTACTGTGGTGACCACATATACTATTCCACAAATAAAAGGGAGTTAATAGATAGAATCCACTGCTTCCCCGTTTGCCTCCCTTGTGACACAATGGCCTGCTTTAAGGGAGATAGTAGCTTTAAAGACAGATGTTTCTGTGCACTGCTGGAAGACATTAACAGTATAGACCACATGAGTCAAGCTGTAATTATCTGAAAGTCTTCATTCTAGTCCAAAGACACAGGCTGTGCATACTTTCTTTGCTGCTGCTGAGTAATTAGCAAGAACTATGCAGCTTACCTCTCCTTTCCCCAGGCATAAGAAAGGATGCCAGATAAACCCTGACCCTTGCCAAACAACAGCTACACTGTTGTCTCAGCAGGCCAAATGGGAGCAAAGAGAAAACCTGTAAAGCAGTGGCGCCTCCTGAGGAGAAATAACAATGACATTCTGAATGAACCAGATGTGACTCTGCCCTGCTCTATTACTGCACAACCATGCACAAAATCAAGAGATCCTGGACGAAGTAGGACCAGGGCAGGGATGTGTAATGACAGACTGCTGCCAAAGGAGGAAACGGTCACTCATTTTTGCATGTTGCTTGTACTTACCAGATTGCAGAAAATGGCCATAATTAAAAACCACAACAGTTTCTGAATGGTAATTGTCTTAATTAATAGATATTAATTCCCCTTAGTAATCACAGAATGTCTTTATTTTGTTATTACTAGAGAATCACACAGCTAAAACAATGTTTTCTCTTAGAGGTCAAAACTTCTTTCGCCATTACTCTGTAATAGCTTACAGTAGGGAATGATAGTTTAAAAGTTTTTCAATTTCAAAGCTACATAGTGCATTCATTACATGTACACATACATGAAAGCCAGAAGAAAAATCAAAGAAAAAAATATTTAACTAATAGAAAGGGAGGAAACAAGCATTTGTTAAGTGACTATTAAGTGCTAGGTACTTTACAAATATTTCATTTGAATCTCACAACAACCTTAGGAGGCAGGTGCTGTTATTTTCCCCATTTTACACTGGAGAAAATTGATGCAGACAGCAATTATTTGCCCAGGTCACCTAGTTAATAAGTGTTTAAAGCCACATTTGAACTCTGGTCTTCCTGACTCCAGGCCCAGGCTTGGTATCCAAGATATATAAACAATTAACTATTTACTGTACCACCTAGTAGTGAATCAGATTTCTTATTTCATGTTGAGTTTTTGATGTTGTTATAATAGTTTTGTTTTACATATACTGTTTCCATTGCTGACCTCATAGTACTTAGACTACTGAATTTCCTACCTACATTATGAAGTATTTAAAGACACAAGTTTAAGTGAATGAAAGTGAGCTATTAAGTATGCATTAATGCTCCCGAAAATAGGCTGTCTTTACATTTTCTTTCTTATCACATATTTCATTGGAGAATTCATTCACAAACCTAGCTTCACCTCTTCCTTCTAAACTGACATCCAACACAATTCTCTGCACAGAATCAGTATTTTTGAAGTCTTTTAATTTAATGGGCTAACAAAAAAAAATCCCCCATGCCGAGCTCTAACAGCTTCCCCAACATCACAACAATCCTTTTAACTGCCTATGGGACATCTTCTGTTTGGATTTGCCATATATATATATAGCATCTAAACCTGAACTTGTCATTCCCACTAAATATGCTACCCTCCCTTTTCTGTCAATGGTTATCACCATTTTTTTGTCTACCAACCTATAAAAAAATCAAATGATTTTGATTCTTCTTCACTCCTTACAACCAATCTGTCCTGCCTGGCAGTTATTCTGTCTAATTAATCTCAGAATCACTTCTTTTCTGTCCATCTCCACTTTCACTATTCTGGTGCAGGCTCATATCATCTCACATGGGTTACTGAAATAGTGTCCTAGATGGTCTCCCTGACCTGCATCTCTTCTCATTTCTAACCTTCATGTGGCCAGACTTCAATATTTATTCAAAAGCTCCATTATTTCATCAGTGTGTATACTCCTTTCATCAACATACATTACAGATCCACTAAAAATAATCAGATAATCTTCGCTAATCATTATATTCAGAACTTTCATTGCTTAGCTGGCAATCTTTTTTTGATGAGCCTCTCCAAAATTACCTAGGTTGGTCCTTGGCCCACATGTACAGCATTTTCCTACTTTCTGTTGACACAGCTTCCCCAAAAATAATAATAAAAGGGTCAATTCCACGCCACAGTGAGGCACCACAGTAATTCCTATGCCACTATTTTCATTACATAATTTCCCCATTCTGAAACCTATACTAGCTTCCAATATCCTGCTGCATCAACTGCAATCTCTTCTACAATGTTTTCAAGCTCTTCAAAGTCAGATACACTACCTAGAGAGCATAGGAAAGTATGAGAGAAGTATTAGACTGACTACCAAACTGAAGGTCTACAGAGTCCTTGTGCTGACCTCATTGTACACTGTGAAACCTGGACAGTATACCAGAGCCATGCCAGGAAACTTAAAACGCTTCCATTTGAATTGTTTTAGGAAGATTCTGAAGATCACCTGGAGGGATAAGATACCAGACATCGCATACCAGGTCTTTACTTGAACTAAACTGCCAAGCATTCAAACTCTGCTTCAGAGAGTGCAACTCCAATGGGCTGGCCATGTTGTTCGAATGCAAAACATATACTTGCCAAGAAGACTATTTTATGGAGAACTCACACAGGGTAAGGGTTCACATGGTAGTCAGAAGAAGCAATACGAGGACACTCTCAAGGTCTCTCTTTAAAATTTTGGAATTGATTGTGTGACATGGGAGATATTGGCACAGGATCACTCAGCAGGCAGTGCCCCATCAGGAAAGGTGCTGTGCTCTATGAGCAAAGCAGAATTGAAATGCAAAATTTAGAGAATCCACCCCAAATGCTCACACAGACTATTTGTGTCCAACCTGTGGCAGAGCATTCTGAGCTCACATTGGTCTGATCAGCCATGGTCACAGACACACTGAAACATGACTCTAGCATAGAAATGTCATTTCAGTCCTCATCGAGAACAAAGGACAACCACCAACCAACTTCCCATAGAATGTTAAGAGTTGGCAGGGACTTTGGGGGTCAACTTTCTCATTTTACAGATAAGGAAAGTTAAGTCCAGCAAAGGTACATGATTTGCACATGATCATATAGCTAGTAAGTGGCAGCACTGGTACTGCTGAACCCACGTCTTCTCACTCCTGTTCTAATATAATAGTCTGATCTTTATTTCTTTTTTCCTCTGCTTACTGATTTGGACTCAATTTTTTTTTTATTACCCTAATTTGGCCACTGATATTTCCCTCTCTGAGAATAGGTTACTGTCTTTTTATTTCTCCCTCAATTTCATACCTCCTCCTCACTATAAACTTCAGTCCCTCTGTCCCTTCCTATTCTCCCAATCCATCACCCCACCTGCTCTGTCCCACCTGCTCTGGCCTCACATTTGTTCCTTTACAACAGAAATTCTTAACCCTTCCAGTGTCACAGTCCCCTGGACAATTTAGTAAACTAAGAACTTCTCAGAATAATGTTTTTAAATGCATAAAATACAATATAGATGATTACAAAGGAAATCAATTAAGTTGTAATACAATTACAATATTTTTAAGTATCCACTATCCCCTCAAGTGAACGACATCCTTCCTGTTTCAGAGCTAAACTTCTAAAAAAAAAGAATGGTCTAGAGATTCTGTCTTGAGCGATTTACACATCTCCCATTCACTCCTCAATCCCTTATAATGCAGCTTAGAATTCCACCATTGGTCTGAAATCACTCAGTCCAAGGTTAAGAACTATTTCAAATGGAAAAGTCTCTCCTTCTTGTCCTTTATACAGCTTTGGACACCGTTAACTACCTATCCTCTTTGAGTAACTGTCTCCTTTTGCTTCGGTGATATTAGTCTCTCCTATGTTGTTGCCTACCTATTTGACTATTTTTTATTCTTTTAGTGGATAATCATTCATCCCCCATTCTCTTAGATCAGGGTTTCTTAAAATTTTTACATTCACAACCCCTTCAGTGCTTCTTAAACTGTGTTTGGGTCATGACCCCAAATGGGGTCGCAACCCATAATTTAAAAAGCACTGTTGTACTGCTGGGAAAACTGGAAAATAGTGTGGCAGAAACTGGGCACAGACCAACATCTTACATCGCATAGCAAAATAAAGTCCAAATGGGTATATGATTTAGATATAAAGGCTTTTACTATAAGCAAATTAGTAGAACAAGGAATAGTTTACCTGTCAGATGTATGGAGAAAAGAGGAATTTATGACCAAACAAGAGTTAAAGAACATTATGAAAAGCAAAATGGATAATTTTGATAACATTAAATTGAAAACATTTTGCACAAAGAAAGCCAATGCAACCAAGATTAGAAGGGAAGCAGAAAATTGGGAAAGAATTTTTACAACCAATGTCTCTAATAAAGGCCTCATTTCTAAAATATATAGAGAACTGAGTCAAATTTATAAGAATACAAATCATCGCCCAATTGATAAATGGTCAAAGGATATGAACAGGCAGTTTTCAGATGAAGAAATTAAAGATATTTATGGTCCTATGAAAAAATGCTCTAAATCACTATTGATTAGATAATGCAAATCAAAACAACTCTGAGGTATCACATCACACCTATCAGATTGGATAACATGACGAGAAAGGAAAATTGTAAATGCTGGATAAATTGTGGGAAAATTGGAACACTAATGCATTGTTGGTGGAGTTGTGAACGGATGCAACCATTCTGGAGAGCAATTTGGAACTATGCCCAAAGGGCCATAAAAATGTGCATACCTTTTGACCCAGCAATGCTACTTCTTAGGGCTGTATCCCAAGGAGATCATAAAAATGAGGAAAGGACCCACACGTACAAAAATATTTATAGTATCTCTTTTTGTGACGGCCAAGAACTGGAAATTGAGGGGATGCCCACCAATTGGGGAATGGCTGAACAAGTTGTGGTATATGAATATAATGGAATACTATTGTGCTATAGGAAATGATGAGCAGGCAGACTTCAGAAAAACCTGGAAAGACTTATATGAACTGATGCTGTGTGAAGTAAGCAGAACCAGGAGAACATTGTACACAGTAAGAGCCACATTGTGTGATGACTGACTTTGATAGACTTAGCTCTTCTCAGCAATGCAAGGACCTAAAACAGCTCCAAAAGACTCAAGATGGAAAATGCTATCCACATCCAGAGAAAGAAATATGGAGTCTGAATGCAGATCGAAGCATACTATTAGCTCTCTTTTTGTTTTGTTTTTTCTTTCTCATGTTTCCACCCATTTGTTCTAATTCTTCTATACAACATGACTAAGGTGAAAATATGTTGAATAAGAATGTATATAGAGAGCTTATATTGGATTGTATGCTGTCTCGGGGAGCAGGGAGAGGAGGGAAGTGGAGAAAATTTAAAACTTATGGAAGTGAATGCTGAAAACTAAAAATAAATAAATTGAAAAAAAAGCACTATTTTAGATGACTGGCCCTCAAAGGCTCTGTCCTGGACCCTCGTCTCTTCTTAGTCTATACATTCTGCCATGGATCTACTTCTAAGGATTCAAGTGTCACATCTAAGAAGTAGACTTCTAAATCTATACCTCCAACCCTAATCTCTGTTCTGAATTCCAGGCCCCATATCAGCTGTCTATCCCCAATGTGATCTCACAAAAAATGTCCGAAACTGATATTCTCTTTTCCACCTGCCCCTCACCTGCCTTTCCTCCAATTTCATTATTTGTGTCAAGGTTACCACAACTCTCACAGCAACCTAGGCTCCTAACCTTGGAGTCACCTTTGGAAATGGCAAAAGGATAGAGAAATCAACCAACTGCCACATCTTGTTGATTCCATGTGAACAAACCTATCAAATCTGTCCTCCTCTTTTTACTCCCACAGTGTTTAGGCCATTATTACCTTTTATCTGAATTACTGTGATAGCCAACTAATTGGTCTTCCTGCTTCTAGTCTCCCTCTTCTACAGTACTTCTTCCACACAGATGCCAAAATAATCTTCCTAAGGCAACCATCTAATCATGTCACTTCCCTGCTCAAAAATTCAGTAGCTCCCTAACCTCTCTTATATCATGGACCCCTTTGGCAATCCAGTGAAGCCCATAGAGATCTTCTCAGAATAATGTATTTAAATGAATAATACACTGGATTATGAAGGAAATCAATTATACTGAAATAATTATCAAAATATTTTTAAAAAGTTCATGGACCTCCAGACCTCCAGTTAAAAAGCCTTGTTCTAAGACAAAATACAAATTCTTGCCATTGGAGATCTCCATAACATACCTACTTTTATAGCTTTATTTGATAACGCCTCTCTTGTCAGAATTCTGTTTCAAAAAAACTGAAACATAGAAATAGCTGTTGCCTATACTTAGCCCCCAGTATCCTTCCTTTCTGAAATCTCTGCTACCCCTCTACCTGGGACGCACTCTCTCCTCAAGATTCTTATCTTCCCCCTAGGCTCACTTCAGATGTTATTTCCTCAGTGAAGCTTTCCCTGATACTCCAAATTATTACTGCATGCATAAAAACATAAAACCCCCTCCATCTCTCTTAACTGTTTCCCCTTCATCAAATTATCTTCTACTCATTTATACACACATAAAAGTCCTACACTCCAAATGTGGAGGTGACTCTAGGTTCTTAATAACTACACTAACATTGCACAAAATCTCGCAGATTCTACAATACTAGAGAGACCAATCAGTCAGTTAATAAACATTTAATAAGCACCTATTGTGTTCCAAGCACTGTGGTAAGTGCTATAGATACAAAAAGAAGCAAATAACAGTTTCCTGCCCTCAAAAGAGCTCACAATCTAAGGGAGGGAGAGACAAGAAGCAAACAAATATGTACAAACTACATTACAGGATAAATAGGAAGTAAATAAGAGAAAAAGAACTAGGATTGAGATGGATAGGGAAAGGCTTCCTGTAAAAGATGGAATTTTAGTTGGAACTGAAAGGAAACCAATAGGTAGAGATGAGGAGGAAGAATATTGTAGGTATGAGGGACAGCCAGATAAAATGCCCAGAGCCAAGAGATACAGTGTCTTGTTTGAGAAATAGCAAGGAGGCCAGGTATCACTGGATCAAAGAATACCTAGAAGAGAAGAAAGTGTAAGAACACTGAAGAAGAGGACCTAGCTTAAGAAGTTTTGAACATCAAATAGAGGAGTTTGTACTTGATCCTGGAAGTGACAGGGAGCCACTAATCAATCAGACCTGCATTTTAGGAAAAGGCTGCAAGTACACTCCCCAAAACGGTTTTTATACATTTTCTGAAGGCCAGTCAGGGAAACATCACCAAGGAGCTAGGCACTAGACAATAAATTCTCTAGCCATAAAAACCATGAAAAAGAACAAAATACACAACAGTCTACATGCCTATAGAGTTGCCTTCTACTTCTTAAGTACAATGGTGTAAAGTAGGGTAGAGGATATTAAGAATCACAAAGATTTTTAGCCCATCAACATTAGCAACTATAAATAAAAACTGCAGTTTATGTGGTAACACCTATTACAGTCTATGAGGGAGTCAAGAAATTATAGCCAGGATTCAAAAGTAATTTAACATATTATTTGATACTCAGCGATTTCAAGTCAAGAGAATGAAACAAAAAACAATAGTCAAAGGCTTGTGGATGACATAAAATCCTCAATTACTACCCTTGTTTGGTGTATGATTCAGTTCTTCTCTATTTGGCCAACAGATTTGTGAATTCTTTAACTCATCCTGTAGTACACATAAAGACAGGCTTTCTATCTCTTTGTGAATGTAAAGTGAACACTGCTTGATTCTAGAGAATATATAGGATCCTTGCCTTTCCTCATTTAGGAGATCCACAAATGTCAATGAAATGTTGTTAACTGCCATCTAGAAAAATCACTCCACTCTATTATATGGGTATTTTCCAAACAAAGATGGATTCTGTGGGTATGTTTGCTGCATACAAAATATGATGAACCCTTAGCCTACCCTACAATGCAAGGTGCCTTTAATCCATAAGAGCCATTTTCAAGGGTAGAACTAAGGCCTAGATTAAGACCCTGTCCACAGAACTAGCCTTGTTGGCTATGTGCTATAAACCCAAGTGCAACCTCCATTTGGAGGCTCCAAGGGAGAAGATGATATTTTAAACTACTTAGTCTACTAGCCCCCACAACCACGGTTTTATATAAAGTAGACAAAGGAACCTACAAGGCCATGCCTAAGGTTGTTATACATGATAAAGATCGAGCCCTCCCCAAAACACAATCATGAACTGGGGCTGCCTTTGAGACCCTCAAAACAAAAACTTAAAGTCAGGATAATGATTATACATTAAAAGTATAACTTAAAAATTATAAAAATGTAAAAATGGGTATATAAGGAGCTGCTGCTCTATTAGTCACATATGGATATTGATGCTTATATTAGTTTACTAATAATTGGCATGAAACATTCTGGTTAGAATATGTCCCTCAACTGAAAACCTCTGAAGGGATCATCCACGTTCCTTACACTGCGTATTTACACCCAAGCTCTGCTACTACTCTCCAGATTTCTCACATAGCTATCTCCTGCCTCCCCCCTCCTCTGCATGCCCCCTTTTATCATTCCCTTCCCCCCACCCCCACATACTTTCTGGCTCCCTTTTATGTGCTGTCTTCTTCAATGGGATTATATGTTCCTTGAGGGCAGAGACTGTTTTTCATTTTGCTTGTATTCTCATTCCCAGCACTATTTAGCAAACACTTGGTACACAGTAATTACTTATTACATGCTAGTTAAATTGAAACACCCCACATTCCCTCAGTCATACAATTGCCTAAAAGGTGCAAAGAATGTAAGATTCATCTGTGTTTACTCTTTGTTGACAATAAAAAAGCATTTGACTTGCCACTTTTAAAAATCTCTTTCAACATGATGTCTATGTATATATCAAAAAATTTATTTAATTCATGAAAAAATAAAAGATATTTGTGTTCAGTCATTTTTCAGTTATAACCAACTCTTTCTAACCCCATCTGGGGTTTTTTTGGGCAAAGTTACTGTAGTGGTTTACCATTTCTTTCTCCAGCTCATTTTATAGATGAGGAACCTGAAGCCAACACAAGGTTAAGTGACTTGCCCAGGGTCACACAACTAGTAAGTGTCACTTTCGAACTCAGGAAGATGAGTCTTCCTGACTCCAAGCCCAGTACTGTATCCACTGCATGACCTAGCTCTGCAACAGAGATAATCCTCCTCAATGACAATTCTTTTGCAAATATCAAACAAAACATAAAATAGGCAGGCAAGCATATGCTCTGAAAAATGTTTGCCACTGTCACACAGGATATCTAGCAAAGAATTCAAAATGGAGAGGGATAGATGACAAGGTCCTTTAGAAAAGAAGTGTCAAATTCACAGGGCCTCAAGTGCTAGCTGAACCAAATAAATATATAATTGGGAACTGTTTAACAAAATAAGTAGAAATATAGTACAAGACAGATAATGTTAATTTGTGGTTTTCTAAGTCAATATGCAGATCACAAGAATCTGTTTTGAGTTTGACACCAATAGTATCTATGAGGTACTATTTGCAGATGACGATGTGCTGATTGCATTAAGCCCTGAAACACCATAAATATTCCCAAAAGGGATGTATAATCACTCAAAAGAATAGCATAAACTATCCATAAAGTTAAAAAAGCAGAGTAAATGTAGACTACCTATTGTCCAGACCATTATATGCAGTTGGATAGAAAGCTCATATTTCTAGTCCATTAGCATATCTATCTATCTATGTATGTGTGTATATATATATATTATATATATTCTCAAACTTTTTTTAAAAAAAATCAAAAGCTTCCTCTTAGAAGAGAAAAAAACTAAATGCATTTAGAAAACTGCCCAGTGCTTTTGAGGACACCCAAATTTCCCCCAAGACAAACACCCATCCCTTTTTATACTGATATTTTTCTTTTTTTTTAAATTTAATTTTATTTTAGACTCAAGGGCCAGAACACAAATACAGAATAGAGAAAAGAAACAAAACATATCATAAACCTAAATAATGAAACTTAAATACAAAGAAAGGAAAAAAAAGGCATGTCATGTGCATAGCAGAACATAAGAGAGGATTCAAAATATCTAACAATAGATTTTCATCTCAAGAAAGCCTATATAATAAATAATACATGTTGTTTTGAGAATCGTCCATCTTCTCTTTGCTTCCTTGTGAGTTTCTTTTGTTCTCTGCTGTGCACTTTTTTACTTTGTTCTTTTTTCCACTCCCCCAGCCCCACCCCCGAAGGCTACAATAAAGTTTAGATATGTTTCTCTATAGCTATAGATCTATACATACACATATACATATATACATACATATATAGACATCTCCCCTATACTGATATTTTTCTAGTGATGCTATATGGTTACCAATTAGGCCTTCAAAGAACTGAAGTTACAGACCATCCAAAAGTCAATAGAAAGATGCATGGTGGGTGGGAACAGGTATAATATAGTATTAACAAAGAACTGTGTGCCAAAAGCTTCATAAAGAGAGTATCACTGAGACCAGTTAAATAAACTGAGCAAGAATAACAGATGGAAACCTTGTGTGCTTCACTGATACCCATGCAGATGTCAAAAAGACTGAGAGGAGGTCCCTGAATACACAGGTTCTTGCCCAACGAGTGGATGATATACAGGGGCACAAGGAAAAGAGTCAGAAAAAAATGAGGTAGGGATGGGATATAATTTGAAATATTCCTTAACACTGTCCAAAGAGAAAAGCATATGCTGTACTCCACCCCTTTCTATCCTCCGACAGGAAGTAATTTCTTTAAGGAACAGATTGTTTTATTTTTATCTTTGAGTTCCCCAATTCCTCACACATTACTCTGTACATAATAGGCATTTAATAAATGTTCATTTAATTGAATTACCAAATAGTCCTACTAGCAAATGAGAGCATAATATGTTATTTAAAGGAAGAAGTAAAATCACTCTCTATTCCTAGAATCCAAAGTGGAAAGGGAAATAATTTATTGCACTCTAAAGACTTCCTGAATCAGTAGTCAAAAGTTTTTAAAGCAGGGAAATCTCTTTAAAAGATGTCTCATCAAAAAGAACAATGGACTGGGAAGCCAGGAGATCTGAGTCCTAGTCTTGGGATTTGTGCTCTTAGACAAAATGACAACTTCCCTGAGCCATACTTTCCCATCCATGACTTAAGGGTATTAAATTAGTTGATCTCTACAGTCTCTTCAAGACTCAAAATTCTTTGTATTCCCCACCAAACTGGCACGATGCTTTGCATGTAACAGTCAATAAGTATGTGTTCAAAAAAAAAACTATAGGAAGTTTTCCTGGTAAAATAGTGTGACACTGTAACAAATGACATGAGATATTAAGAAGTATATATTAAACACAAAAATATCTCAAATAAAATCCAAAATGAAAAGCTGGGCAACAGTAACAGCACCATCTATGTTTTCACTTAAAATTCTTTATCCCTTCCCATTCTAGGAGGGCCAAATAATACTCTCCCACATGTGTTGTTGTTCTAGCATGTCTGACTCTTCGTGATTCCACGGATCATAACACACCAATAATGTTCATGGAGTTATCTTGGCAAAGATACTAGAGGTTTGCCTTTTCCTTCTCCAGTGGATTAAGGCAAACAGTGGTTAAATGACTTGCCCAGGGTCACGCAGCCAGTGAGACCGGATATGAACTCAGGTCTTCCTGTCTCCAGACCTAACACTCAATCCACTGAACCACCTACAGGCCACCTCCCACACATACTATAGTACAAAACCTTTTCTGAATTGGTTCTAAATTTAGGAATGATTGTCATGAATTGTGTCTGTATCATCCTTCATGCTATGGTAGCAGTTGAAGCAGGCTTTGTACAAACTATTTCATTTTAAAATCATTACTCAGATGTCATCTTTCCCATTTTTTACTAACCTGTGCTTCCCCTTTATCAAAAGAAACCAGAGGTTGTAATAAAAGAAAGCAAATTTACTTCATGAGTATTATTGAGATTTAATGGAATGAAACCCATGATTGGGCATACCTTATTCAAAAGAAACAGAGCAGGTTAAAGATTGGAGGATGGGAAGCACTGTGTATTAAGAAGGTATATTCATGTGAGGAAATCAAAGAATAAGACGGGGAAAGTTTGAGGGAGAATAGATCAAAGTCAGAGGAAGAAAAATAGAATTGATTTTGTCTTTGTAATATTCTACGGATCACCAGGACAAAAAGAGTACACAACTAAAAAGTTTGAGAAACAGATTGCCACAAGTCTAGCAAAGTGGCATGATATAGTACTGATTGAGGATTTCAATTATCCATACATCTGCTGGAATTCTCTTTCTCTGTACCAAAAGCAGAGCAGCTTACTAGTAATTTCATCTTTGAAAGGGTGGAAGAGCCAGCAAGGAGAAATTCTACTCTGGAACTGATGATACTCAGCATTAGAGAGGAGCTGATTGCTGGAGAAGAAATGAGGGGAACTCTGGAAGGAAGTGAACATTTCCTAGAATTTGTGACAGAGAAGAGGAAATCTGAAAACAGTCTAAATGTGGGGAAAGCAGATTTCAAAGCATCCAGAAGAAACCTAGGTCAGCCCAGGAGGGGATTAGAGAAGTTCAAGTATGGAAACAATTCCAGTCAGGAGAAAAACTGAGTAACTGGAATTTACCTGAAAAGAGTAACAGATGCATTAGGAATTCACCAATTTAGGTTTTAAAAAGAAAAGTACAGAAGATGGAAGCAAGACCAAGTAACAGAGGAAGAATAAGAGTGTGGCATGGTCCTGCAAAAATCATGTCAGGAATGCTGAAGTTCAGGATGTCAATGGCAAACTATCACGCTGAAGTATTAAGAACACAATGGCTACTGATGGGCCATAAAAGCAACTGCACAAGTATGGCTGCTGTACTACTCATCGTGGGCCAGCCAGGGACAAAAATCCTTGGGCCAGACACCCCTCTGTTTGTTCTGATAAAGGAACTACTGAGTCAGGCCTGCAACAAAGGAAAATTTTCTCACAAGGGGGTGTGGCTGGGTTACTTCCATAGACATGGTCTTAGGGCTTTTTGGGGTCCATGTCCCACCACCTCATCATTTCTATAACATAATACAATTAAAAAGAGATGACTGTACATGAAACTGCAAATCTACCATGCACAACTTGCTATTTCTTTCACATGTACAACAAAATTATCACATAAATTTTTTTCCTCCCCTCCTGCACCCCACTCTAGAGATGGGTACCATTAGACACATGGGTAGACATTAGACACAAGTAAGTTTGTGTGGGTGTACAGACAGATATAGGAATGTGTGTGTGTATTTCTGTGTAAAATTATTCTATACATCTCTTTATCAGTTCTTTCTCTGGATGCAAATAGTATCTTTCTTCAAATGTCCTTTATAGTTAATTTGAATATTTATTATGGTCAAAATAACTTATTTACTCAGTCATTCTTAAAACAATACTGCTGTTACTATATACAATGTTCTTTTGGTTCTGTTCATTTCACTCTTCACTATTTCATGTAAATCTTTCCATGTTTTTCTAAGATCACTGAGCTCATCATTTCTTATAGCACAGCAGTATTCCATTACAATCATATATCACAACTTTCCATTGCCCAATTGATGGCCATCCCTGCAATTTCCAGTTCTTTGCCACCACAAAGAGAGCTGCTAGAGCTCAATGTTAGAGCTGCATTTTAGAACATACAGATTCTTTTCCTTTTTCCCTAATCATCTTTGGAAACATGCCAAGTAATGGTCTACTATTTATTTAATGGAGGTCAGTGGGCAAGAGAAAGAACAGGTAATACAAATCCTAAGATATTTTGTGAAAGTAGAAATAGGTGAGCTATGAAGAAGAATCTGGTATAAATCAAAGTGGCCAATATGAAGGGAACATTAATGAAGGAATGAACAAACAAAATTTTATGAATGTACCACACAAATTAAAGTTGTGGAGGAATAACTAGAGAGAAAGTGCCATAAATGCCTTCAAAGTAGAATGAAGGAACTTATGTTCTGAAAGCCTCCATTAAGACTAAGACTTGTCCTATAAAGCTTGCCTTAAGATGCAAAGCATCAAGTCCTGGTTTTTAGAAAACCTTGAAAGTATAGCTTATGGTACAGAGCATGAAACAAGTAGGCTTCCACAATGCTCTTCAATGCAGCCATGATCAGTTAAAAATGGTTCAAAGGATCCTGACAAAGATAAAGCAAACTTCAAAAAAAGTTAGGGGGAAAGAATGTGTGTGTGTGTGTGTGTCTTATATAACACTTTATAATTCAGTTTGGTAATCACTCTAATACCTCTTCTCTCCCATACTTTCCTTCAGAGCCTCCCAAACACTGAGCTATGTGTGGGTCAACCTCATTATCAACGTGTACACCCCTGGAGTGTACACTACCAAGGTAAGCGAACCTATCCACAGAATTCAAAACTTCTCCATTTGCTGTAACTGATGGTTCTATATATGGATGGTGTGGTGGTGGCTAGGAGCACCTGTATTTTCTTGGTGTTGATTGTTAGGCCAAAATGAGCATAAGCAGCAGAGAACTGATTCATACTTCACTGCATCTCAGCTTCAGAGGCTTAACTGAGTGCACAATCATCTGCAAACAGAAAATCATACACCAACACTCCCTCTACTTTGGTCTTGGCTTGTAGCCTTTTTAAGTTGAAGAATTTACCAGTATGGTAGCTGACCTTCACACCATGTTCATCCTCATTGAAAGCAATTGACAACATGGCTGAAAACATCATGCTAAAAAGCAGGGGAGCAAGCACACAGCCTTGTTTCATTTCATTGGTGACTGGGAAGGTACGAGAGCATTGTCCATTATCTAGAACCTGGGAAAGCATGATGTCATGAAACTGACATACAATGCTGATGAACTTCTCCAGGCAGCCAAATTTTGACGTAATTTTCCATAAGCCCTCATGACTAACAGTATCAAAGGCCTTGGTCAGCTCTACAAACGTTCATGAGGCAAAGAACAGCTTTTTCCCTACAGAGAAAAGGAATAAAAGAACGAAGTATAATATAGACAAACTGAATGACACCAACTTAGATGCATACCACCTCTGATAAGTCCAATGGTAAAAAATGTTTGACAGCATAATTAATCCATTTTATATTAAAGTCCTAAAAAATAAGATTGCTTCCCCTCTCCTCTTCTAAGATCCTGCTCCTTTCAAAATTCACAGACAAGATATGAGACCAAAATGATAATGGAAATCCAACTAAATGGTTATGTAAAAACAGAGAAACTGACTAGATAACTATAGGTTTATTCCTGCTATTGTAATGCAAAACTGCCTCCAATATCCACTAAATCAAAGCTTCATAGTTTCCCTTGAACTTAATACAAAAAAGACCAGAAGCAAGAATTAGATAGCCACTTCACTCATACACAGCAACATTCTCTTACATGAACAATGATATCCATAGCCATGATCTGAATAATCCCATTTCCTAAATAAGAGATAGACTTAGCAGTTCTGAGAGAAAATGCTTATTTAGCTACACTGTCTCCTATATAGGAGAGATTAAAAGCACAATTTAGATGGCAAGGGATATTTGCACATGGATTTGCTCTTAGCTCTTTGTTTTTGCTGTAATTAGTTTTAAAAAAAGAGGCAGCTTCTGAAAAACTACAGATTCAGTGATCACAAACTTTAAAAAAAAGAGACTGCCCCCCCCAAAAACCCTAAAAGCAGCATCAATACAAAACCACAATATCTGATGTTAAAAAAAAATTTTAAATCAAAGAAGTTTGTTCAAATTTTAAAAGGAAAAATAATTTTAAACAGAAATGAAAAGAGGCAAATTAAATCTTGGTAAGTATAAAACTTACTCACTGACATTTTTTCAATGCAAGTAATATATCTGTAGATTGGAATGAAAAGATGACCAAGAAGGAAACCCAAGCTGTTTTCCTGAACCTGTTACTAATGGAATAGCATTGTAATGTATGATTTTAACAGATAGAGGCTATTAGAAACGAATTATGCCATAATAGGAGAGTAGCTATGTCAATTTATGTGTAGAGCCTACTAAATAAGTACTAGGTGCTATATAAATACTAGGGCAGCTAGATGGCACAGTGGATAATGCCAAACCTAGAACCAGGAAGACTCATCTTAGTGAGTTCAAATCTGGCTTCAGATACTTACTAAGCTGTGTGACCTCAGGCAAGTCACTTAACCTATTTGCCTCAGTTTCCTTATCTGTAAATATGAGCTGGAGAAGGAAATGGCAAACTACTCTCCAGGATCTTTGCCAAGAATACCCCAATGGGGTCATTGAAGAATTAGACACACCTAAACAACAACAACAAATAAATAAATACTAGATTTCCAAGTAAAGAAATGTTACAGTATCACAATGAATGGCAATCCTAGCTAAGCTCAGATTTCTTGTCAGTTATATAAAAAACCAGCTTGTAGACATGATGGTCTCCCTCTATGCCTGAGTCAACTTCACTATATTTGGTATTTTCTCAACTGATTTTCTAAGGTGACATGCTGATGATAAAAGACTTTTAGGAAGGAGTATATGGGTTCTAAGATCAGAAAGGAGGACGAAGAGAGAGAAATTGTAAACCAGTTTTTCACTAAAAGGGTAGTACTGTCCAATTGCCAGTATTCATTTGAAAACCTTGCTTAGATAACTGCTAAAGATAAATGAATATGGTGATAAAACTGTTGATATGGTTCTAACTTTGGGAAAGTCATTTCACTTGGGCCTCAGTTTACATACCTGTAAAAGAAAAAGGGCAGGTTAGATTTGTGGTACTAAACTCAAATAGAAACAGGGGCCACTAACCTATATACAAGGATCCCTATGGGCCACATATTAACTTAGAAAAGCACATATTAACATTATCTATGCTCTATTTTATTTTTTTGTTAAATATTTCCCTATTACATTTTAATCAGGTTCAGGTTGCATTCACAAGCTGTAGGCAGCAATGTGGATTACAGGGTACAGGTTTGATACCTGTAGGCTAGACAATTTCCAAGGTCTCTTCTAATTCATAAGCTATGAGTCTAAGATTTTATATCCAATTGAAAATTAAAAACTAGGGAATCATTTTTGCCTTATCCCAAGAATGACACTTGTATTCCTCCCACCCTAAACCTTGTTTTAGATGACATGATACAATAAAAACCATAACTGATGGTTATTAATTGACATGATGAAAGCACAAATTCATAGAATGAAGATAAAGATTTTCTGGTAGTAAAATTTACCCATGACAACCAAAATTTTTTTCAAAATACAAAAGTTGTCTAGATTTAAAATCAAAAGTTGGTAACAGCAAGATGTACTAAGCATAAGACATAAACAAAAACCCTAAAGCAAAAGCAAAACAAACATGAGGGATAGCCTGTGTAATATTTTATCTTCTGGGATCAAATGAAAATAGAATCTGTCTTTCTTAAATGTAACCATCTAAAAAGAATTCTTACTTTCACTATGAAACTCCCTTAAAAAAATCATTTCCTCTAAATATTTCTGTGTAAGTTTATACAACTCAGAACTACTTTAAAAAAAGATAGAACTTACCTTCCTAGCCAATAAGTATATAAAGGGTGTCCCAAACATCTTAGTGAAATTTTAAGTTTCAGCAGCTTAAAAACTAAGACTTTTGGGATACCCTGTTATCTCTAAGGCTCTGTCTTTGAGATAGTAAGCTCCATGATAGCAAGAACTATATCTTATTGAAGCTTTGAAATCTCCCCTGATACTTGGTAAAATACTCTATATACCATAGGAATACCATTAAGTGGAATTGAATAGAGTCAGGTAGAAATAAAATGGTTACCTAATATTTGTGTTTTTTCTGTTTGTTTAATTTTAAAATCCCTTATCAAAGACTCCAAGAGGCTCAAAGAAAACAGGAAATGTTGGGGGGGAGGGGAGGAATGGAGTCCTTCTAATCTCTTAATATGCAAAGGCTGATTGCATGTTCGCATCAGGAAGAGTAAAAGATTAACAATAATAAATTTCTTTATCCCATATTTGAAAAGTAACATTGAAGATGCTGAACTACAGAAGAAATATTTGCATCTAATTTAATATGCAAGAGTTCTGTGTTTCTGCCTATGAACTATCTGGTTCTGGGTTCAAAGTCATTAAATAATGTATAAAGTGAAGAAGCCAGGAAACTCTGATACCTACACACAGCAGGCAGTTAAAATGGTTTCCTGAATGTCTTTAGGAACATATTTTATTTACATGTGTAACAAAATTCTATAAAGCTATATAATACTATAAAACATCAGAATATGCTATGCTGTGATTATTTTTAATGAATATTGCCTCTTCGACTGCAAAGATAGTTGGCTACACCAAAATGTGTTTTGCTATCCAAATACCTTTACCCAATTTAAGAGGTCAGGTTGCAGTCATAGAAACCCTTAAATACCATTAATCTCATTTTTACACTATTCATCTAGAAGTATCAGCCTTCACATTTCTGAACAAGTGATCAGAATTTCTGTCAGCTCAGAACTGTTTGGTGTGCCAAGAAATGTAAAAGTTAAAGTTAAAGAAAAGGGTTTTTCTAAGAATTTCTGGCTGAAGTCAACTTCCCAGATTTCAAAATACTAAAAATGACCTGCCAACAATAATTTTAAATTCTGATAAAGACTATATAATGATTGGACTAGCTGATACTTAAAAACTTTCCAACAGAATTACACACGGCTTTGGCCCCTGGATGAAAGCGACTAGCTCAGGATTAGCCATGCACCTGGTAGCCTCTAAAAAGCATTCTAGCCAACTCTGAATCAACTGAAATAGTGAACCACCCTCTCTAAAAGATGTAAGGGAAAAGATGAGCTATGCCCCCTAATTATCAATGGCATCTTGCACGTGAAAACACATGGCAGCAACCAGTAGAGGGCATGAAGCTGTGGAGTTGAGTTGTAGAAAGGAGAGAGCCTGACGTCAGGACTCAGTGGTTCAGGGTACAAACGGCCTCAAAGCCAAGACAAAAGGTCTCAAAGCTAAGACAAAGCCAAGACAAGCCAAACATCCCAGGTGTATGGGAAAGAGATTGTATCACTACTGCTCTTATGCTACCATTTCAGTATAGACTTTTTTTAAATAATTTTTTTGTTTTATTTTTAACATAACCAAAATTTCCCTTTGTGTTGAAACACCATCCCATATAACAAAGATTATTTTAAAAAGAAAAAAAAAGAATGAGGAGAAAAAATGATCAGCAAAATCAATTGATGAATCTAAAATTTTTTAAACATATACAATGTTCCACACCCACATACCTCCCAGCTCTGAAAAGGAGTAGGTATGTCTTAACTCATGGCCATGCTTGTTTTTGATAATTTTGCAAATTCACTACCTATTATTTTGTGATGGTTGTTCTTTCCATTTACATTATGGCTGTTTATATATAAAATACTGAATGCACAAACAGGTAAGAATAAATATTTACATTGTCTACCAGTCAAGTTTGAGTTCATCTGAAGTGGATAGGAAACAGGGACTCTATAAGTTAAGACTATCAATTTTTCCCCTGAAAAATTTCCTCTGCCTCCTGCCCCCTCAAAAATGAAAAAGGGACTATGTTCTCTTCAAGTTCATCCTCAGCATCTTTATTCAAAGACAAAATGCTAGAAAAAAATGAACTATAAAATAAACAATCCAGATGCCACTGATTTTTTTAAAAGCATGTTCTTCTCTTATGCACCGCCATCTGAGCCTAGCCACTTTTGACAATGTCAAGTGTTCCCAATGGTCTAGTTCTAGCACATCATAATCAGATGAAAAGGAGGCTCATAGGGTCACAGATTTAGAATTGGAAAGGACTTAAGAGCTCACCTAATTCAGCCCTCTCATTTTACCAATGAGAAACCTAAGGCCCAGAGAGATTAAGTGACTTGCCCAAAGGGACAAAAGTGGTCACCATGGTAAGATTTGAACCTAGATCCTCTTATACTTTCTAGCGAATCACTCCTGTATCTTTGCCAAGAAAATCCCAGTTGGGTTCACGAAGAATTGGACGTGACTGAAAACAACATCAATGGGATAAAAATATTAGTTGTACTACTTACTTCACTAAATTGTGGGGAAAATGCTTGGCAAAACTTTTTTTAAAACTATAGAAATGTGGCTTATTGTTATTTATTGTTCTTTGCAGACACACGTTTGTTCCCTAGGTGAACAAAAAAGATAGAGCTCAAAGCTCTATCAAAAATCAATTATTTAGACAAATCCCTATTTGAGCTAACGCTATAACAAAGCACTAGAAGGGGGCGGGGAGAGGACAGGACATTATACAGAGTGCTGAACTCACCAAATGAAACGACACAGCAGGAGGTTACTAAATACCAAATATACACAGAACCACATGAGAATTACTCAAAAACTGTAGGACGCTATTTGTGTTTTTAAAAGTCTGATAGCAATAGTGCCCTCTGCTGAATTCTCACAAAAGCCAAATTGTACTTCAAGGAAATGTATTTTGAACTCAGGCACTGAATTAGGCTGAAGTCTGGGATCAATTTCTTTAATTTCTTTTTCAATTCCTTTTTTTAAAAAGGCTCCTGGTTGGGTAAAAAGCCACCTTGTTTCATTTAATTATCCTTCTAGTCCTCAATCTTCCTAACAATATCTCATTGGTTTTCTAACCAGTCTTTCTTAAATATGCATTTATCTATAAATGAAACTGCAAATTAAGGAGACAAGCCAGCCCCTTAATCTTGAGAAGTTTGAAGTGTGAGAGAAAGATATATACATATGCATAGAAGAGAATACATCTTCCCAGTCATGTTGAAAAATGTAGAAAAAGTCCAAATGCCAAACCAGCATATGGCTTAGTTAGAAGGTTATATACCACCAAGTTACTATGCAACTCTCAGGCAAATTATTAATTTCACTTTAATGGTCATTTGACAATCAACTACGTGGCAAAGCAGTGTGACAGCTGCCTGAATAAGAAAATAAAAAGAAACAGTCCTTGTTCTCAAGAAGCTAACATTCTACTAGCGATACAACATGTACAAGTAAATATAATGTAATCTGAGAAGGGGAAGAACATTTAACAGCTAGATAGATGAGGGAAGGCTTCACAGAAGTGGTTGCACTGGAGCTGAACCTTAAGGGAAGATACAGAACCTGAGAGCTATAGATAAGTAAAAAGAGTATTCTAAATATCAGGTACAATTTATTCAATTGCATAGAAGATGAATGTGGAGTTGAATTAAAGGAAAAGTTAGTGGTAAAATTTGATAATAACAGTGTAATGTGAGATAAGGTTGGAAAGGCAGGGAGAAGCCAGATTGTAGGATGCTTTATAAATCAGACTGAGGAATTTATATTTTTTCGAAGAGCTAATAAAAAGCCACTAATGGTATTGAACAAGGGAGTGACATGATCAAACCTGTACCTTATGAAAATTACTTCGGCATCCAAGTGAAGGATGGATTGGAAAAGGGAGAGACTGTAAGTAGTGCAGCCAATTAAGGAACTATTACAATACTCCAGATAACTGATAATGAAGCCCTGAAATGGAGTGACATTCATGTGAGTTGCAAATTTGCATGACTGGAATGATAAAGCTGCCCTCAACAGAAAACAAAAGTTTGGAGAAAGCACAAATTGCTAAAGGGAGGGGAGAGAGGAGAATGAAGATGATGGGCTCAACTTTGGAATTTCTGAGTTTAAGATGCTGAAAGGAAATTCAGCTAGAGAAGTTCAATAAGCATCTTGATGATACAGCAAAGAAATGAGGGTTGTATCCACCAATTTGGGTAATACAAAGTAAGCTACTAAAATCACTGATAGAGTGTAAAGATAGAAAAGATAGAATTTTGAAGAATACTCATAATTAGAAGTAGGAGACAGATGGTGAACCAGCAAAGAAGACTGAGGAATAGCTGTCAGACATGTATGAGAATGAGAAAAAAATAGTAGAAAGCCAAGAGGGAAGACATATGCAACAGTAGAAAGGTCAAGAAGTACATAGACTAAGAGAAGGCCAGTGGATTTAACAGTTAAGGCATCAGGAAGAACCTATGAAAAAAAAACCTGTTTTAAAAACAGGAAGGGAGGCTATATCAGAAATCTGACTGTAAGGGAAGAGACACGTTGTGGTATAGTAGTGGGAGCACCAGACTTGAAATTAGGAAGACCTTGGTCTGAATCGTCTTGGACACTTCTAAGTGTATAACCATGGGCAAGTCACTTCCCATCACTGGATCTCAGTTACACCTGCAAAATGAAAGGAGTTGAACTTAATAACCTCTGAGTTCCCTTCCAGCTCTAAACCTATGATCCTATGATTGAGAAGTAAGCAAATATTAACCAGAAACTTTTTATAGGAGTTTGGCAATAAAAAACAGGTGGGATTAAATTAAGTCCATTTATTACAGCAACTGGAATGAAGATTCCTTGAATTTAAAAATGAGGAAAAGATTTGATCAGTTTCTCTTATCCATTTTAATTCCTTCATTTAATCAAAAGATCCTCCAAACAAATAATTATCAATCAATCACCAAGTATTTATGGAATGTCTAAGTGTCAGACATTGCGGGCTATCAACTCCTGGAAAGCAGGAACTGTCAAAGCTTTTCTTTGTATTCCCAGTGCCTACAGTACTTAGCACATAGTAGGCATTTAATCAATGTTCACTGACTAACTGGCTGCTGGGGATATAATGCCCTATTTGAAAGGGGTGTATATTATAATGGGGAAGCATATATTAAAATCTATACAGCATAAATTAAAAGTTAATAAATATATATGAAGTATTTTAGGAAGGAAGGCATTAGTAGTTAAAGGAATAGAGAGATCTCATGCAGAATATAGGGGGGACATTACAAGGCAAGGGAAGGACACAACATATTCTAGGCATATGGGATGACCAATGCAAAAAACACAGAGAAAGGAGATGGATTTACAGAGTGCTGGAAGGGAGTAATGATCTAATGAGACTTGAAAGATAGGTTGGGGCCTGGTTGTGATATGCTTTAAAACCTAAACACAGGATTTTGTATGTTATCCTAGAAGCAATGAGTAAGAGACTTACATGCTCAGATCTGCATTTAAAGATAACAGCAATGCATAGGATGAACCGGAGTGGGGAGAAACTTGAGGCAGAGAGTCCAATTAGGAACTAGGCAAGAGATAAAGCCTGAACGAAAGTGGCAGCTGTGTAATTAGAGAGAAGGAGTAAGATTTAAGAGATGTTGTAAAGGCAAAAACAAAAAGATGTGGTGATTGATTTGATATGCAGGATAAGAGAGAGGGAGAGGACAGAATAATGCCAATATTACAAACAATGAGCCAACGAAAGAAACTAAGAAGGAGTGATCAGGAAAGTAGGCAGAGAAACAATGTCATAAAAACTCAGGGAGGAGAGAATTACAATACAGTGTGATTAATAATGTCAAATGCAGGAGATAGGGAGAGAAGAATATGGTCTGAGAAAAATTTATCAGATTTGGCAAATAAGAGATTATTAGTAACTTTGGAGAGAGCAGTTTCAGTTGAGTGATGAGATTAGAAGACAGAAAGCTAAATGTTGAAGAGTGGGAGCAAAACAAGTTGAGGCAGTGAATACTGTTGTTACAGTTTTTCAATTAGTTTGGCTATGAAAGTGAGAAAAGATGTAAGATGATATCTTGAAGATTGTGAGGTCTAATGAAGTTTTTGTTTTATTTTTAAAGATGGTGAAGACCTGGGCATGCCTTAAGGCAACAGGAAGGACCTAGTAGATAGAAAAAGGCTAAAGATTCAAGAGAAAGGAGGGATGAGGATGCACTCTACTGGAAAAAAAATGGTAGGAAATGAAATCAAATGCACATATAGAATGGCTGGCCTTGGCAAGGAAAAAGACCATCTCTTTTTTTAGAGACTGGGGGAAATGAATAAAGAGTGGGAGATATCCAAGGGTTTTCAGATGAAGAGAATGGGTTAAGATAAAGTTCAAATCCAATCGCCTTCATTTTTTCAGAAAAGACATTAGATCCTAAAAAGAGAGGGAGCAGGGCTTGAGTAGGAAAGATGAGGTTTGAAATAGCTTCTATAGGAACTGAGACAGGGAATCTATGATGGAACCTGATGGTTCGGATGATGTAGCTAGGTTGCAATATGTGAATTTCTAAAATAGCCAATCGGCACAGTTAAGAGACTTCTGTCAGCTGCATTCAGTGGCTAAAGAGAAGAGGCAGTACTTCAGGATTAAGATTTGGCAAGAGACAGAGTAGCAGGAGGACAAAGGAGCAAAGGATTTAAAATCTTCTCTCTGAATTATAAAGAGGAAGAGAAAATATATGCATAAGACTTACATATCTAAAAGTTTTATTCAAAGCATATTCTTTCAGGCAGCTAAGCAGCACAGTGGACTGAATGCTGGGCCTAGATTCAGGAAGACCTGAGTTCAAATCCAGCCTGAGACCAATCTCATAATAACTATGTGACTCTGGGCAAGTCACTTGATCTCAACCTACCTCAGTTTCCTCAACTATAAAACAGGGATAATGATAGCACTTACCTCACAGGGTTGTGGTGAAGATCAAATATTATATTTGTAAAGTGCTTAGCACAGTGTCTGGTACATAGTAGGAGCTTAATAAATGCTTGTTTCCTTCCTTCTTTTCTTCCTTTAAGTAGATGATAGTGGAATATTATATCCAGACCAGAGCAATGGTATATTAGCTCCAAAGATACCTTCCCAGTTTTCTTTTTTGCATAAGAAAAGTCCCTCCTCTGACATGTGTTAGAGATGCTCTCTCCTTTTGGAAATTTGGAACGGGTGCTAAGGCAGGGTATGACAGAAGGTCAATTAGGAAAGAATATAAAAGATTACTGTGTAGCAGTGAAGGTCCAGTTAAAATTACCTAACACATATCTGTAAGGACCCAGCTAGCACGATTGCATGATTTCCTACAGCCAACACAAAAGAGATAGGGCAGAACACTGAAAAAAGATATGACGCTATACTTAGAGGAAACTCCTCATAATTACCAGATCTATTTGGCCTTTGGAAAGTCACTTAACTTCCTTGGGCCTATTAATCTGAGGCTGAGTTCTGAGTTTCACCTGTAAAATAAGGACAGTGGACTATATTGTACAGTTCTAGATTTATGATCCTATGAGTTTAAGAAGAATAGGGAATAATGAAATATTGAGGGCTAAAAAGGCATGAGCAGCAGAAAGACAGGGAAGCAAGGGGATCAAAAGCAGATGATAATGCATAACTGACCTGATTAACTACAGGGTAAAAGATTATGAAGGGAGGGATTTAACAGGGATGATGGACTAAGCACAGAGGAAAAGGTGGAGTACTTTGTCATTGTAGCAAGGGGAAAGAATAGGTTTAAGGGAAAGAGAGAAAAGATGGAAAGACAAGATATTAGACTCAGAAAGATCATGGAGAACACAGGAAACGCTGTAGGACCAGAGCAGGGCAAGTGATCTGATTTTTTTTATTAGAAATAAACCATTTTTCCAAGGGACAGAACCAGGCCAAATGGGCAGAAATTACAAATATGGGAATTTGGGTATGATTTCAGGAAAAATTTCCTAACAAATGAGCTGTCCAAAAGTGAGACAGGCTACCTTCAGTGCGTAGTAGGTTCCCTTTCACTAAATGTCTTCAAGCAGATGATGAATGACAACTTGTAAGGTATGCTAAAGCTAGGGGATTCCTTTCAGTTATGGGATGGAATGGATGGCCACTCAAGTCCCTTCTAACTCTGAAATTCTCTGATTATACGAGCAGAGTGTGCAAAGTATAGGTCAGTAAGCTTGATTTGGATTTCTAGGAAAATTCTATAACATACTATTAAATAGGAACTTAGTAACCATTTAGAAAGGGAAGCAAGCAATAATCACTAAAGGCCAGCATGACTTCACCAACAACAGGTCATACCACACTAATTTAACGTCTTTTGATGTTATATAGTGATATAGATTTGGGACTGGCAAAATGGCTAGAGTAGACATTAAGCATTCTATGTTAACTAGGTGTAACCAAAATGGCCTTTGTTTTCTTTGAGTGACTCAATTTATCTCAGTGAGCTTTACTAGGTGCTAAGCCCCAGGCCCAAACCCCATTAGGTGTTAACGTAATCCATGTAGATATGAACCTCCCAGGGTCCTAAGGGGAGGGGCCAACTCAAGAACCAATCACCAGAGCCTGAGCTCTGGTGATTCAGATGATGTTTGATGTCTGAAGCCCTATAAGAAGGGAGGACAGAGCCATTTGTGCGGGGCTCTGGAGATGGTGTTGATGAGGAGACTCTGGGCAGCTGTAGCTAAGGAGCCCTCCAGCTTGTAAACCCGGATGTTGAAACTTTGTTGAACTCTGGTGTTGGGATTTGAGTCAGACAAAGTCTGTTGATGTTTGTAATTTGTTTGCATTTTGTTTTGAAGTTCAGGGTGCTAGCTTTTTCCCCTGAACTAACTGAATGATATTTGAATGCTGAATTAAAAGTAAGCTTGTCAACCCCTTCACCTTGCTTTCCTTAATTAATCAGATCAGAAGAACCTGTGCTGTTGGCAGCTTTCTGGGTGCTGGCTGTGGGTGAATCTTATACCCCCACAGAAGCTGCTAGCCAGATTGTTCAAACACTAGGGAAAAGAGGTTTAGTAGAGCACCCCAAGGATCTTTACTTAATATTTTTATCAATGCCTTGCATGAAGATGTAAGTAGAATGCTTATCAAATTTGCACATGACACAAAACTAGGAAAAACAGCTAACACAATGAATGACAGGGAGGATCCAAAAAAATCTTGAGGTTCTCTAGAATACTGTGAGAAATAGAGTAGGATGAAATTAATTAGGAATGAAACTCTTATACTCAAATTCAAAAATCAACTTTTCAAATATAAAGTGGAGAGTCATATGCCTAGATAGGAGAACGTATCTAAAAAAAGATTTCAGTACTTAGTAGATTGCTAACTTAATATAAATTAAACACATGATCTAAGACTGAATGAAGAAAAGTATAATACCAAGAACTAAGGAAGTTGGTAAGTTTCAATATATTGATCACTGTTTAGACTACATATGAAGATAACATATTCTAGTCTAAGTAACACATTTTAGGAAAGACATAAATGAGCTTGCAAATATCCAGAGGACAACCAGGACAGTAAAAGGCCTTGAGGGCATGCCATTTGATAAATCAGTTCAACAAACTGGGGATATTTAGTCTAGAAAAGTAGTTTCAAGTGGTCTCCCCAATGGTTGTATATGCAAGGTGCTTCAAAGGAAAATGAATTGCTACAGCATAATGTAAATGTGAGTTACTATTCAATCCTTCACCACTGCTGCTATGAATTATTATTGCCCTTACCCATTCTACCTAAGCATATCTACCAGCTCCTAAAATTTTTTCCTTCCATTCCTAGCTACTCCATCCATCATCTCCTCTTGCTCCCTTCCCACACCTCTACCCCTTCCTCTGACTTAACCCAGTGGTCTTATTTTATTTTCTCTTTCCCTCTAACTTAAATTACCAAAAGATCCCCAGCTTTTCCCTTCCCTTCTGCTCCTTGCCTCAAGTTTCTTTCCCTTTCTCTTTATACGGCTAGACCCAAGCTTGGCTGTTGGCTTTGGCTTGGTTCAGATGTAATGAATAAGAAAAGACAGCACCAGTCTCTTCCTTTTCCCATTTCACATAGATCCTGTCCTCTTCCCCCCCATCACTATGCCATATATATACACCCACCAACCATTTCAGACATTATAACTGTTTTGCACAACCCAGCTCTAGGGCCTACCACATAATCAGGAAGCACTTTGGCACTAAATATTAAGTAGTCAGCCCAGGCTTGAAAGGCTGCAGGAGGATACAGGCCAAGAAGCACAGCCATAAGATGATGCTTCTCACCAACATCCCTCTTGCCAAAATTTCTTTCTGCTGTTCCCGTACCAACAAGGAATTCAAGAGATAAGGGGAAGAGAAGGATTTGAACACAGTACGAGCACCAGTGGGAAGATAATAAAATGGGTACCATGTTGGGGATAGTTATGATGCTAAAAGGAGGCAAAGAGAAATACAGAAACAAATAGCACATATCCTGGGAATGCAAGATATATAGGTTACCACTAGGAATTGCTTAGAGAAGGGAAAAGGTATCACAGAAGGGAAAAGGGGTCACCTGTTAAGAGAAATGGATAGCTATTGGACAGGGCCTAAAAACTTCTAGTTATACCTTTGTTCACCAAACCCTCCTATATCAAAAATGTAAAAGTAAAATTAAAATTCAATCAACTTCACCTTTCCTGCTGAAGAGATTACGAAAGGTACCACAAAGGTAGGAACTTCCACCACTGTGCATGTCAACATGGAGCTGATAACCATGTAGTCCATATTGTTGGTCAATGTCATCCAGAAAAGGAATGTGAGGCGGCAGCATATAAGGGCTTTAAAGAAAAAATACACACGAACATGTAACTCAACAAACAATATCAAAGGTCAAACACAAAGGTCACTTTGGGCCCTTGAGATTCTATAATTTTATTTTTTAAAAACACACACATACCCCATCACTGCCACCACTACTATAAAAAGACAACAGACTTCCCAATAATTCTCAACATTACATAACTACATGAGGTTTAAACATAGCCTTTGCTAACTCCACTTCTCCAAACCACTAAAAGGTATCAGTTCTGTGGGCAACTAAAAGACATAAAATATGCATGGGTAAACCCCACCCAGGTTGAATATATTTGAACCATGGTGTTTAGAAATACACTCCCAGGACTCTTGACTACCTAAAGGCAACTCCATCCCTTTCTTAGCATTCTGATCAGCAATAAAGGAATACCTTCAGGCAGAAAAAATGTGCCAAAGGCAGCTCTATTTCTTAAAACTAGGTAAAAAGATTGCAACTCAGAAAAATTAAGTCCTACTTGATAAAGCAGATAAATCACAAATCATTTCTGAGAGAAGAAAGATTTCTCTCAGTAAGGAGGACTGAGAAAAACGACAACTTCTTGCTATAATGGAAGTTATTTCCCCTTTAATCATCTAAAATCATGACACATTTTTAGCCCCAAACAAATAAAAGAAATGTGCTCATGAATAACCCAGTAATTTTACCAGCTACATGCTACTGGGCTGTGCCAATTGTTTGAAGATCTTTGTCATGATCCTTAGCATAAGTTGATTTGAAACTGATTCTCTTTCACATTTACTCTACAAAACGTGAAAAACAAGAATTCAGTACGTACACAGTGGCTGAGCCTAAAGTGCTTCTCTCCACCAGTAGATGAAAATGAAGATTCGCCATAACAAAAGCCATTTCCTTCTCTTTCTGGAAAGTTAATTACAAAGAATACATTTTTCACTGAGACTATTTTAATTTTTCATGAGGTCTTCTTAAAGAAAATGGCATATAAATCTTGCCAATAAATGCTGTTTCTTACTACTACAAGATTGGTACAGTGCTAGTGTATTATTACTGCTAATATAGAATTACTATTTAATAAGACTTATACATTATACTAACAGACAGGAAAGTCACCATTCACACAAACACTATATTATATGTGATACCCATAAAGATTTAACCTACAGCAACCTGGCACTTACGAAGGAACAAGGGACTAGGAAGACAGACAGATAAATAGATAGACAGATAGATAGACAGACAGATACACACACACACACACACACGAGATAACACTGAAAATATGGCCTTTTCAAAAAAAAGTTTAATTAGTATTCTTTACAAAGAAAATAGAAAGCTAAAAAAACTTTAACATGAACAGTTAATTTCCCCAGTAATCATCATCGTTAACAATGTAATTAGACAGTTAAAAAGTTTAACTCTCTTCCTTAGTATTCTCATTCACTCTCATAGTTGCAATTATTACCTCTGTGCGGATGATTCCCAAGATTATGTAACCAACTCTAATCTCCTCCCTGAGTTCCACTACTATATTTCTAACTGCATGATGGATATCTCTGCTTGAATATCAAACCAGAGCTTCACAGTCTGTGTCTTCCCCTCAAAAAACTTTCTCCTCCCAACTTTCTGCTTCTGTTAATGACCGCACTAATATCCAAGTCACTCAGGTTCAAAAACCTTTAAGATATCTTTACGCCTCTCCTCCTTTTCCCAATACATAAATTGCCAATTACTTTAACTCTACTTCCATAATATCTCTTGCCTTCTCCCTATGCACTCACACTGCAATCATCCTAAATTCAGAGCCTCATTATATCTTGCTTTAGAATAGTTTTAAAAGTCTAGTCTTTCTACTTCTGGTCCCTCATGCCTTCCAATATATCCTAAACATTGCTGCCAAAATAATCTACCACTGTTCAGAAATGAAACTCAAGGTTTTCTGCAGTCTAGCTCCCATCTACATTTACAGCTTTACTTCATACTATTCTTCCTTTTGCCCTCTGAATTTAAGCCCAACTGGTCTACTAATGGCTTCCCAATCTCTTCCTGTCTTTTACTCACCTCTGTATAACTGCACAGACCCCATGACTTGTAGGTACTCCCTCCATTTCTCTCAATCCATTGAAATCCTTCTCTTCCTTCAAAGTTCAATTCTGCTGACATTCCTTCAATTAAGCCTTTCCCAATTCTTCCAGCTCAACATGATCCCTCCTTCCTCAAATTTCTCATAGCACTTATATGGAACCATCCTTTGCTCTTATCACATTCTATTTTGTAACATATTTATTTCTGTGCATGTTTTGTCCCCATCTTCCTACCCCAGCATTAGTCTGTAAATCCCTTGAGAACCAGGACTATGCTGTATCCCCAAGACCTAGTACAGTATCTTACACATGGAAGCCACATAATAAATGTGTGTAGAATTGGACTAAATTTCCTGCAAATCACCTCTAAAGATGATTCTCCTTCAGGTTACAAAGGAGACCAAACAAGAGACAAAAGGAAAAAGACAGGGGCTAAGTCATTTAAATCCACAGAACAAGGGGAAAAAATAAAGACAAAATGGGGATAGGAGGGAAAGAGTAATAAAAACCACAGGAGACATGATTCTCCACCCTCCACCCCCCACTATCCCTTTTATCCACTATTCCTAGAATGAAAATGGTGGCATAGAATCCTAAACCTCTGTGAGATAAAGCCTTATCAACCAAGTATTCAGACTTACAAAAGTTTGACCTAAGTATGAAAATGTAAGACTATACTTCAAGTTGTGGTTTCTTTTACCCAGAGAATCTAACTCTTTAAGGAGAGCCAGCAATCAACTAGCTTCATGAAGAATAAGAAACTGACCTAATGGGGGGGAAGGGCAAATGATTAAATTCTCTTCTAAAATGGTGAATTATGTTCAATGCCCTATCTGATCAATGAACAACATTCACTGAGAGCTTACTATATGGAAAGCACCAAAATAGGCTCTATGGATGAGTAAGTAGAGGAAGATTATAAAAGAAGCAAAAGACATGGTCCTAAGCCTTAAAATGGTTCAAACCATAAAACTTGAAATCTAAATGGAACACACATAGATAAAACAACAGAAGAGCACATAAACTAAGCAACATATGAACAAATGCAATATAGAGTAATAGAGTGAATAGGTGCTGAGGAAGTAACTAACTGGAGAAGTTAATAGGTAAGAAGTGACAATCATGCAAGCTTCTTAATAGAAGTGAGTTCTCATTAATTTCTTAAGGAAAGATGGGAGGGTGTGGGGGAAGGAGTATATATGAGGCAATGATAAGGATATACTAAAGCAAGTCACAGGGTGGTGTAGGAGAAATGGCAGAATATTAGCTTGGATGAAGTAGAAGTCTACGCAGAGTAGTCTATATACAAAGTAAGTTGGTAAGATAATGAACAAAAGGAGTATAGATGGTAGCAAATCTTAAATCCAAGGTAAAAAGTTTAGATTTGATATGAGTCAATGTAAAATCCTAATCGGGATTAGGGGAGCCAGAGATGTGACATGATAACAACAGTGTTTCACTAAAACTATCTTAGTAGTTGTATGCAAAATGGATTAGAGTAGGGAATGATGCGAGGCAGAGGAACCAACCAGGAAGCTGGGATATTTATCCATCAATTAAAGATGATGGATAGTGATGACTTCTGATGGAAAGTAATGGCTGTAGAACTGAAAAGGAAGGAGAAAATCCAAAAGACATTGTAAATAAGGAATTAGCAGAGCTTAGTGATAAAATGCATTTAAGGGAAAGAAGAAAGTAAAGAGACAAAAATGTTTTGAGTCAAAAGAGTCAAGAGAAATAGCGATGTTATATCGGTTGGAGAAGATAAAACATTTTCAACTTGTTAAATTCAAGTGTCAGTGTTTTTTGATGTCCTGGTGACAACTAGAAACATAAGACTAAAGAAGTCAGAGGTCTATAGCTAGAAATATGGACTTGTTCACATGTGGTAAATAGTAAAATAAAACCTTGAGAATACAGGAAAACTCATTACAACAGTGAGTATAGGTTGTGATAACATAAGCCTCATAAAGCCTAATATTGACCTGTTCTAAGTAGCAAATGCATACCGATGTTTTCACACAGGGGTAAATGGAACTCCACTACACAAAAAGAACTCCAATCTTACCTTCCATATACCAACTAGAAGCCCTGGGTTTAGGCAGAAGGTCCGAATAAGTCTGTCAGAGCCAATCGAAGTGGATTTAGTTAGGTTAGTCAGATTGTACTCAGCAACTAGGGAACGCCTTCGAGGTCTTTGAACATCAAATGCCAAACCAAGGAAAGACAGAAGTGAGTTATAGTATTATCAGAGTTGTTAATTATCACATCTAAGAATGCCAATTAAGAAGATATTAAAAATCTACTTTTACAATAGGTGACAACATTGAGGAAAAAAATCTAACTTTTGTAGACAAATGGGAAAATATCAGCCCATCAACTTTATTTCACTTCTCATTTAAATTATCTTCCCCTCTTACTCTCTCTACAATTCAATGTCCTAGTCAAAAGATAAGGGAGACAAAATTATCTTTTCTCTTTCCTTTAACATATACTACATAGTGCTTTAGTCACAAAGGGTACTCCATAAATGATGTTGACCAAGTGGAGGAAAAATAATAAATCTAAGATGAATTAAAAGTCATGTGTAGAAAATGAAATAAAACTCAAATTTGTAGAATACTTTAAGATTAACAAATGGTTTTTCTTGACTACCCCTGGCCCAAGGATTATCCTCATTGTATAGATAAGGAAACTGAGACTCAGTAATGTTAAACGACTTGCCCAGGATAACACTTCTTAAGTGTAAGAGCCAGGTTTTCAAACCATGTTTATCTTCTTCATCATTCTTTGTACTGTATCAGTTAGCTCTTCAATAAAACAAGCTGGCTATATGAAAAATCAGACTACTGTTAGGCTGAAAAAGCCTTCTAAATTCATTACTAGTATAGAATTTACAAATGTTGACTTGGTAACACTCAAAACAAATTACAAAACAAAACCTGTTTTTAACATTTTCATACAAGCAGATATTGTAGAAATTTTCTTTTGAATGACTGGTAGTAAATGTTACGAATAACATAAAAGTAGAAATTTTGAAAAAGTGAGTCAAATAACATTAGCCAGATTTTAAAATGAACTTTAACAATAAAATATATTGCAAACAGTATAATAATCACCTAAGACTCTCCTCATCCTTAGCAAGCAACAGAATCTTTTCAAAAAGACTTCTTCTAAATGTTGGTTTGGACATTAGCTCAGGGGCCAATTCTAAAAGCTTTACTAACATGCTATATAGCTAACCCCTATCTCAAATTCTACAGGAAAAGGGTGACTGAAAGTTCTCCACTAATGTATCAAGACATTTTGGTACATTGTGGAATATAGTAGAAAGACCACTGGACCTAGAATTAGGTGACCTGGATTGGTATCCTGGCTCTGACATTTAATAACTTTATGACTACAGGGCAAGTAGTTTAGCCTCTCTGGGCCTTGGTTTATTCATCCATAAAATTAAATTTCATACTACCACCTACCTCACAGAGTCGTTGTGAAGAAAATATTAGGCAAACATGAAAGTGCTCCACAAATGTGAGGCACAATTATACCCATGTGGACTTGGGCAAATAACTAAGCTTGTTTCTTCATATGCTAATGATAAGACTATATGGCCTCTTATTGTCCCTTTCTAGACCTAAACCTATAATCCCACTATTATGCACACTGAAAACATATTCTTTTAATGTGCTTTCCCAAATCTGGTGCTATATAGCTCCCTCCCTATTTCATAAAACTCTCCCCACAAATTGTCATTATCAACTATTATTACTATTACTATTATTATTTATTAATAGCTCACATTTTTGGTTTTTTATCCTTTAGCAGAACTGACTTGCTCCCATTTCCATGCATTTGTTCATATAGCTCCCTATGCCTCAAATGTCATCCATACTTGCTCAATTCTTACCCCTCCTTTAAAGTGTAATTCAAAAGCTGCCTCCTCTAGGAAGTCTTACTTTATCCTCCCTCCCCAGTCAAACATATTATTTCATTCTGTACTTAGGTATTAGTCATGTTTCCCTAGCAAACAATAAGTCTTATAAGGATAAGGATCTTGCATCATCTAAAAATTTCTCACCCAAATCCTAGGACAGAACACAGCAGGTACATAATTAATGTTCATTTCATTACTGTGTTCATTACTGTGTTCCACTGTCCTAAACCAGGGGAACCTGTGGCCTCAAGCCCACATGTGGCCTTCTAGGTCCTTGGGTGCAGATTTTTGACTGAGTCCAAGTTTTACAGAACAAATCCTTTTATTAAGGGTGATTTGTTCTGTGAAGTTTGGATTCAAAGGGCTACAGTTAAGGACCTACAGGGCTACCTGATTTCTTCTTAATTTTTTTAAGTGACAGAGTAACCTAGACAGGACAAGGAATCAAGCCAGTTAGTGTAATGTTACCCACACATATGCCAAATAGACATTTCTGTACCTGTTAATTTACCAAGAGCATATATGGTGTGATTATGGGGAACAAGGAAGACATTATTATTAGTGCAACACTCAGGGAGATAAAAAAGTCTGAATAATCTCCACAGTGCCTGGGTATTTGTTTTGTCTTAAACCGCATGTTTCAGTGAACGCCAAAGCCTTCCAGTAGAGAGAAATACAAAGGGGGAACGAATTTTCAACCCTTGTCTAGAACTCTGATTAGGAACACATGAACACACATATACATGGCTAACCTGGTAGATGACCAGATGAACATGGATAATAATTCTTAGCCTGGTACAAAATTTAGATGTCCTGGACTGGAAATTATTGAGGATTTTATGAGAATAAAGCTTTGCCTATCTAAAGAAACACCATTTAATTAGCCCTGTATTCACAACCAACAATGGGAATATTTAACCAAGTATTTCCCATAAATTTGGGGCAATACAAGGCAAAGTACTCAAGCTTCACATATTAGTGATTTAGGAAAATTCATAGGTCTGAGGAAAAATTCAAATCATGCCAAAAAAGAGTTTTGATTTAGCTATCCGCAAGTGATTATAAGGTAGGAAAGGGGGGGGGGGAAGAGGTCACAATGGTTTCTCCTTTCCTGTCATGCTAATCTATAACAGTATTCCTATTCCTTCCTAATGAAAGCATTTATATTTACGCAATAAAAATGTCTACTAAAACAAATTTATGAAAAATGTTTTTAGTGTATGTTTACCACAATTTATCGAGTAATAGCTAAAGCCCATTGAGATTCAATGGGAATAAATTACAGCTAATGTGTTTCCCCAATAATTTCTAGCATTTGTCATTGTCTAATATCTATCATCACAGATATTATGACAATTTTGAGACATGCAATGGCATTCACCTAGCTTTCCTGGCCAATGCAAAAACAATGTCCACTTAAGTTGGATTTTCATTCATTCATTTTTAAATTCACGTCTGTACTTTTGACCTAAAGCTTGTAAACAATATGATATATGTTCTCAAGTGATATAGCATTTGCTGAATCTAAGAAAATGATCCAGAAAGCACTCTCCAGAAATGGCTATATACCTTATAAAGCTACATATTTTGTTAAAAGGCTAATGGCATTACACATGATATTAAAAGGGGTCATATAAATTGCCCACTCAAACAAAAACACTACCAAATATATTCAAGTCTTCGCTTAAAAAAAAAGTTTTCCTGTCTACTTCTGGAAGGGTATATGTGGACATACAGAGAAAAAGAACAATTTGCCCAAAAGTACCCAGCACCAGAACCAATTCTCAAATCATTCAGAACAAGAACTAGTACCACCATACCAGCTTAATGTTGTATAAAACTGAGGTATTAGTATACATCAATATACAAAATGACACCTTTTATTTCTATTCCAGCAGTGATCAAGCAGTAAGGCAAGAGCCAATGACTTTTCAGATGCAATCTTTAATTACACTTCAGGGTTAAAAAAGTTAATGTCAACCAACTATCACTAACAAGTTTTTCTAATCTAACAATAATAAATCTGGATGAAACTCACCCATTTTTGGTGGGGACCTTATAGCGGTCCAAAAAAACTGGTGTTACACCACATAAGTCTAGTGTTGCCAGCTTGTCTATACGTGGCCAATTATTCCCATGCCACATAACTGTAACAGATGTGTCATTCACAGAAAACTCAGCCTGCTCCATGATGTACTCTTTCCCATTTTTTTCCTTCAATACAATCACCCAACTCAATCCAGATACTCTGTTTGGGGAGAAAAAGGAGTTAAAGAGCTTGAATTTATCTTTGAGAAAATATAAATGTTATAATGTGGAGTTCAAATAGGTATATTAAAGGAGCTAATTCAACTCTACAAATGTGGGTCAGGTTTCAAGATCTTGCTTCTTTTTTTCTATTATTTTTTTTCTCAATAAAATGCAAACAAAAATAAATTTATTTTTTAAAATTCTGAGTTCCAAATTTTCTCCCTCCGACTCTCCCCACTCTCAAGACAGCAAGTAACTTGATATCTATTATACATGTGCAGTCATGTAAACCATCTTTCCATATTAGCCATGTTGCAAAAGAAAAAAGAAAGTTAAAAAAGTATGCTTCAATCTGCATTCTGACTCCATTAGTTCTTTCTCTGCAGGTGGATAGCATTTTCCAACAGGAGTTCTTTGGAATTGTCCTGGGTCATTAAATCGCTAAGAATAGCTAAGTCATTCACAGCTAAGCATTGTACAATATTGCTGTTACTGTGTACAATGTTTTCCTGATTCTGTTCACTATGTATCAGTTCATGTATGTCTTCCCAAGTTTTTTCTGAAACCAGCCTGCTCCTTATTTCTTACAGCATAATAGCACTTCATCACAACCATGTATCACAATTTGTTCAGCCATTCCCCAGTTGATGGGCATTCCCTCAATTTCCAATTCTTTCGCACCACAAAAAGAGTTTCTATAAATACTTTTGTACACATAGGTTCTTTTTCTTTGATCTCTTTGGGGTATGGACTAGTAGTATTGCTTAGTCAGAGAGTACGTACAGTTTTATGATCCTTTGGGCACAATTTTAAATTGTTCTCTAGAATTGCTGGATCAGTTCACAAATCAATAAACAGGGCATTGCTGTCCTAATTTTTCAACATCCCCTCCAAATCTGTCAATTTCATTTTTTGTCATATTAGCAAATCTGATAACTATGAGGCAGTACCTCAAAATTGTTTTAATTTGCATTTCTCTAATCAATAGTGCCAGAATATTTTTTCATACCATTATATCTTTCATTTCTTATTCTTTAAGAGTCCTGTCCACATCCTACAACCACTTATCAATTGGGGAATGACTTGTATTCTTGTAAATCAGTTTTCTATATATTGGAGAATATAGGTCTTCATCAGAGAAATTGCTGTAAAATATTTGCCCTGTAACCTGCTTTCCTCCTAATCTCAGCCACTAGTTTTCTGTCCAAAAACTTTTAATTTTAACACAATCAAGATTATTCATTTTACATCCCATAAGCTCTCTTTTGTTTGATCATAAATTCTTCCCTTATCCATAGATCTGAAAGGTAAACTATTCTATGATCCTCAAATTTGCTTATATCACTCTTTATGTCTAAATCATGTACCCATTTTGACCTCATCTTGGTACAAAGTGAGAAATGTTGGGTCTATACCTTTTTGTTGTTGTCATTCAGTCATTTAGTCATTTCTGACTCTTCATGACCACATTTGGGGTTTTCTTGGCAAAATACTAGAGAAAGTTAAAAAGTGCTTGCCACTTCCTTCTTCAGATCACTTTACAAATGAGGAACTGAAGCAAACAGGGTTAAGTAACTTGCCCAGGGTTACACAGCTAATAAGTGTCTGAGGCCAGATTTGAACTCAGGAAGATGGCTGTTCCTGACTCCAGGCCTGTGCTCTATCCACATACCACCTACCTGCCTTGGTCTATACCTAGTTTCTGGCAAACTGTTTTCCAGTTTTCCCAGAACTTAAAAGCTTGGATCTTTGGATTCTCTAGGTATATCATCATCTCATCTGTAAAGAGTGATAGTTGTTTTCTCAATGCCTATTCTAATTCCTTCAATTTCTTTTTCTTCTCTTATTGCTATAGCTGGCATTTCTAGTACAATATTGAATAACAGTGGTAATAGATATCCTTGCTTCATTACTGAAGGCTTCAAATTTATCCCTATTACAGATAATGCTGGCCAATGATTTTAGATAGATATTACTTATCTTTTAAGGAAAGTTTCATTTATTCCTATATTTTCTAGCATTTTTAATTTGAATGTTTTGATTATGTCCAAAGCTTTTGCTGCTTCTACCGAGATAATTATAGATTTCTGCTGGCTTTGTTATTGATATGGTCAATTATACTGATAGTGTTCTTAATACTGAACCAGCCCTGCATTTCTGGTATAAACCCCATCTGGTCATAGTATATGAACCTGGTGATATCTATTGCTGTAATCTTTTTGCTAGTATTTTATTTAAAATTTTTGCATCAATATTCATTAAGGAAATTGATTTATGGAATTCTTTCTGTTTTTCCTCTTCCTGGTTTATGCATCAGCATCACATCTATGTCATAAAAGAAATCTGCCACAACTCCATTCTTTGCCTATTTTCTTAAATAGTTTATATAATATTGGAATTAATAAATGTTTGGTAGAATTCACTTGTAAATCCATCTAATCCTGGGGATTGTTTCTTAGGGAACTCGTTGATGGCTTATTCAATTACTTTTTCTACGATAGGGTTATTTAAGTATTCTATTTCTTCTTCTGTTAGTCTGGACAATTTATGTTTTTGTAAATATTCATCAATTTCACTTAGATTGTTAAATTTATTGGCATACAATTGGGGAAAATTGCTTCTAAGAATTGGTTTAATTTCTTCTTCGTTGGTGGCGAATTCACACTTTTCATTTTTGATACCACTAATTTGGTTTTATTTTTTTAATCAAATTAACCAATGGATTATCTGCTTTACCAGACTTCTTCATAAAACCAGCTCCTAATTTTATTAGTTCAATGACTTTCTTACTTTCTCTTTTTTAATATTTTTGGTTACATTGAGTTACATATATATGTGTATGAAACTATACAATACATAGTTTCATATGTCAGTTCTAAGGATGTGGACAGAATCTTCCTTCATAGGTCCTTTGTGGTTGATTTGAATATTAACATAACTCAGATTAGTCAATCACATTTACTCTTTGAACACTATTGCTGTTGTTATTGAGAACATTCTCTTGGTTCTGCTCATTTCAACCTTCATTTTTTCATGCAATCTTTCCACGTTTTCTTAAAATCAAACTCATAATTTTTTACAGTACAGTAGTATTCCACCACAATAATATACCACAATTTACTTACCTATCCCCCAACTGAAGGGTATACCCTCAATTTCCAGTTCTTTACCACCAAAAAGAGAGCTGCTATAGAACATATATATTTGTTTGTTTGTTTTCTTTATCTCTTATCACCTTGGGAAACAGACCCTAATAATGGTATTGTTGGGCCAAAAGGTATACAGTTTTATAACTCTTTGGGCATAATTCCAGATTGCTCTCCAAAATGGTTAGAGTAATTCACAGTTCCACCAAGAGTGTATTAGTGTCCCAATTTTTCCACACACCCTTGAACATTTGTCATTTTCCCCATCATTTTAGCCCATCTGATAGGTGTGAGATGGTATCTCAAAGTTGTTTTAATTTGCATTTCTCTAATCAATAATGACTTAGAGCATTTTTTCATATCACTATATGTTTGATTTTTTTCTTCCAAAAGCTGCCTGTTCATATCAACTGGGCAATGATTCTATTCTTATAAATTTGACAAAGTTCTCTATATATGTGGGACATGAGGCCTTTATCCAAGAAATTATCTATAAAAATTTTTCCCAATTTTCTCCTTCTTTCTAAACTTGGCAACATTGATTTAATGTAATCAAAATTATCCATTTTACAGTTCACGATGCTATCTCATTTATCAGAAATTCTTCTATACATAAATTAGATAAGTATCATGTTCCACATTCTTCTAATTTACTTATGATATCTCCCTTTATGTCTGGATCATATATCCACTTTGACCTTCTGGTAAATGGTGTCATATACTGGTCTGTATCTAATTTCTGCCGGACTCTTTTCCAATTTTCCCAACAATGTATACCAAATAGTGAATTTTTATCCCAAATACTTAAATCTTTACTTTTATCAAACATAAGGTTACTATAATCGTTTACGACTGTGTATTGTATAGCTGCTACTGTACTCCATTGATCCATCATTCCATCTCTTAGGCAGTACCAGATAGCTTTGATAAGATCTGGCAATGCTAAACCTTCAGTTTTTTTCAATAATTCCTTTGATATTCTTGACCTTTTGTTCTTCCAAATGAACTCTGGTCATCTTTTTTTTTAGCTCAATAATTTCTGGTTAATTTAATTTAGATGAAACTGAATAAGTGGATTATTTAGGCAGATTGTCATTTATTATACTGGCTCGGCCCACTTGTGAACAATATTTCTCCAATTATTTAAATCTGATTTTATTTGTGTAAAAAGTATTTTTAAATTATATTTATAGTTCCTCAGTATACTCACAAGTATTTTATATTGTCCATGGTTATTTTAAATAAACTATCTCTTCTTGAGAGTTGTATTGGTGATATGTAGAAATTCTGATGATTTAAGTGGGTTTATTTTATATACTGATACTTTGCTAAAAATTACTGTTTCAACTAGCTTTTAGTTGAATGTCTAGGATTTTCCAAGTATACTATCATATGGTCTACAAAAAGAGAGTTTTATTACCTTATTACCCATTCTGATACCTTCAATTTATTTTTCTTCTCATTTCTATGCCTTGTAATTCTAGGACAATACTGTATAATATTGGCAATAATAAGCATCCCTGTTTCACTCCTTATCCTACTGGAAAAGCCTGAAATTTATTCTCATTACAGATAATGCTTGCTGATGGTTTTAGGTAGAGTTTTTATTTTAAGGAATAATCCATTTATACCTGTTTTCAAGTGTTTTTAATAGGGGTGTTGTATTTTGTCAAAAGCTTTTTCTGCATCTTTTGATATAATCATGAAACTTTTCTTATCAATATAATCGATTACATTGTTTTTCCTTATACTGAACCAGCCTTGCATTCCTGATATAAATCCTACTTGGTCATAATATATAATATTTGTAATATGGTGTTGTAGATTCCTAGCTAGTATTTTATTCAGAATTTTTGCATCCGTATTTATTATTAAAATTGGTCTGTAATTTGTTTTTGTTCTTCCTGGATTAGATTTCAGCACCATATTTCTTTCATAATAAGAGTTTGGCAGGACTCCTTTGCTACCTATTATTCTAAATTATTTAACATTGGAATCGGTTGATCTTTAAATGCTTGGTAGAATTCACCTGTAAATCCATGTGGTTTTGATGCCTTTTTCTTAGGAAGCTTATAGCCTGTTTTATTTCTTTTCCTGAAATAGATTTATTTAGATATTCTATTTCCCCTTCTGTTAATCTGGGCAGTTTATGTTTTTATAAGTATTCTCCCATTTCACTTAAATTGCTAAATTTATTTGCATATAATTGGGCAAAATAACTCCTAATAACTGCTTTAATTTCTTCTTCATTGGTGGTGAATTCACCCTTTTCATTTTTTGTATTAGTGATTTCATTCTCTTTTTTTAAAATCATATTGTTTAATGGTTTATCTATTTTATTAGTTTTTTTTTCATAAAACCAACTCCTAATTTTATTAATTTAATGGAGTTTTTATTTCAATTTCATTAATCTCTCCTTTGATTTTTCAGGATTTCCAATTTGGTTTAATTTGTTTTCCCTGGTTTTTTTAGTTGCATGCCCAATCCACTGATCTGCTTTCTGTATCTTATTGATGTAAGCATTTGAAGATATCAATTTTCCCCTAAGCATTGCTTTGGCTGCATCCCAGAAATTTTGCTATGTTGCTCACTGTCATTCTCTCTAACGAAATTACTAATTGTTTCTATGATTTGTTCTTTGACCCACCCATTCTTTAGGATTAGAATACTTAGTTGTGAATTAATTTTAATCTATGTTTCCATAGTCCTTTACTTAATATAATTTTTGTTGCATTATGGTCTCAAAAGAATGCATTTAATATTTTTCTACAAGTTTTTATAACCTCATACATAGTTAATTTTTGTAAAGGTGCCATGTAGAGTTGGAAAAAAAAAAGTATATTCCTTTCCATTCCCATTCAATTTTCTCCAGAGCTCTATTATATTTAACTTTTCTAAAATTCTATTCGTCCTCCTTAATTTCTTTCTTATTTTATGGTTAGATAGTTCTGAGTGGAGAAAGCTGAGGCCCTCCAGTAGTATGGTTTCACTATTTACTCCTCTAACTCATTTAACTTCTTTTAAAATTTGGATACTATGCCATTTGGTGCACATGTCTAGCATTGGATACTTCATTATCCATAGATAATGAAGTTATGGTACCTTTTAGCAAAACGTAGCTCTCTCTACTCTTTTAATTCAATCTATTTCTGCTTTTGCTTTGCCTCAAATCATGATTGTGATCTTCTGAGGTTTTTTTAAACCTCAGCTGAAACATAATAGATTCTGCTCTAGCCCCTATTCATACTATGTGTCTCTCCGTTTCAAATGTGCTTCTTGTAAACAACATATTGTTGGATTCTGGTTTTTAATACTTTCTGAAATCTGGTTAGTTCATCCCATTCACATTTGCAGTTATGATTACTAACTCTCTATTTCTCTCCATCCTATTCTCCAGGCTTATTTTTGCCTCTTTTTACCCTGTCCCTCCTCAAGTCTATTTCACTTCTTATCACTGCCTCCCTTAATCTGCCTTCCCTTCTGTCAGCTCTCTCTCTTCTTTTATTCCCTTCCCCTCCTACTTCTGTCAGGTAAGAGATTTCTATACCCATCTGAGTATGTGTGTTATTTCCTCTTTGAGCCAATTCTGAAGAGTAAGGTTCAAGCATTGTCTGTTGCCACCACCACACCATCCTCTCTATAAAAGCTCTTCCTTTTACACTTCTATGTGAGATAATTTTCCCCATTTTACCTCTCTCCCCCTTCTCCCAGTGCATCCCTCTTTCTCACCCCTTAATTTTTTTAAAAATCATCCCATCATAATCAACTCACATCCATCCCCGCTGTTCATATATATTATTTTAACTGACCTAATAATGAGCAGGTTCTTAAGAATTACAAGTCTCATCTTCCCATGTAGGAATGTAAACAGTTTAATCTTTTTGAATCCTTTATGATTTCTCTTTCATGTTTACATTTTTTTATGCTTCTCTTCTTTTATGCTTCTCTTTATAGTTGAAAGTCAATTTTTCTATTCAGTGCTGGTCTTTTCATCAAGAATGCTTGAATGCTTGAATGTGTGTCTTGTATTTCATTAAATATATGTGTATATATGCTTATACATACATATACATATATACATATATATATATATTTCCCCTGAAAGATTATACTGAGTTTTGCTGGGTAAATAATTCTTGGTTGTAATCCTAGCTCCTTTGCCTTACAGAATATCATATTCTAAGCCCTCTGATACTTTAATGTAGAAGCTGCTAAATCTTGTGTCATCCTGACTATGGCTCCACAATATCTGAATTGTTTCTTTCTGACTGCTTACAATATTTTCTCCTTGATCTGGTAGTTCTAGAATTGGTCTACATCTTGAAATTTTCATTTGAGGATCTCTTTTAGGAAATGATCAACAGATTCTTTCAATTTCTATTTCACCCTGTGGTTCTAGAACATCAGGGCAGTTTTCCTTGATAATTTCTTGAAATATGATGTTTAGATCCTTTTTTAAATTGGGGCTTTCAAGTAGTCCAATAATTCTTAAATTCTCTCTCCTTGATCTATTTTCCAGGTCACTTGTTCTGCCAATGACATATTTCAAAATTTTGTTTTATTTTTTCCTTGATGTCCATGAAACCATTAACTTCCACTTGCCCACTTGTATTTTTTAACAGTATTATTTTCTTCAACAAGCTTTTGAAACTTTTTTCCCATTTGATCATCTATTTTTTAAGGGGTTCTCTTCAGTGGATTTCTGTAGTTCTTTTACTGTTTGGTCAATTCTGTTTTTTAAGGTGTTATTTTCTTCAGTATTTTTTGTGTGCCTCTTTTACCAAGCTGTTAATTCTCTTTTCATAATTTTCTCGCACCACCCTCATTTCTTTTCTCAACTTTTCCTCTATCTCTCTGATTTTTAAAACCCCTTTGGTGCTCTTCCAGAAATTTTTATTGGGCGTGTGTACAAGTCACATTTTTCTTTGAGAATTTGCTTGTACCTGTTTTAACATCTTGTCTTCTGAATTTGTGTCTTGTTCTTCCCAATCCTCAATGTAACTTTTGTGGTCAGGGTCTTTTTTTGTTGTTTGCTAAATTTTTCCAGCCTATTTTTCTGACTTATAACTTCATGTTACAGTTGGGTCTCTATTCCCAGGGTGGAGGAGGCATTGTCCCAATCTTCAGGTTTTTCATGATGCTTTGGTTTCAGAGCTAATTCTGAGTGTCTGTGAGGTTTCAGTATATTCGAGGTAGTACGATCTTGGCTTGTGCTCTGGTCTTTACCCAGGAAGGGACCTTGTTTCCTGTAGCCACAAGTGCTGGCACTCCTGTTTCCAACAAGCTAAAATTAAAGTTCCTAAGATTTGCTTAGCTAAAAATGCATATTCATCAATTCTTTTCTTCTTTGATTTAACACATTTCTTGGAGGTAAGTAATATGACTCCTTTAGTTCTCTGTATTATTTCTACATCATACTCATTATTAACCCATAAAGGGTTGATCTGGAGAATTTTCTAATCATCTCATTAACTTATAGAGTAATGAAACCTTTGTTTCAAACCCTTGTTTCAAACCTTTGATTATCCACACATCCCCCTATGGACATGGATATGGACACCTGTTAGCACCTTTTTAATCAGACAAAAGACTACTCCTAAGCCTCAATGACTTTCAGATGAAATAGCTGCTTTTAAGATGCCCCTTGGTGTGTTCCAGGAGAAGGAATTCAGTAAAATGGCCTATGACGATCTGTTTGGTTTAAACAATTTGAACCTTTTTGTGTCACGGACCCCCTTTTGGCAGTCTGATGAAGCCTGTGTTTATAAATACATAAAACAAAATACATAGGATTACTAAGGAAACCAATTATATTCAAATATAATTATCATCAAAATACTAAAAGTTCTAAGTTCACAGAACCCTCTCTGAAATCTATCCACAGAACCCTGTGAGGTCCATGAAACTCAGATTAAAAACCCCTGGTACAGACAGAGTTGGAAACACTCAAGTACTGTGGAATTACACGAGTTCCCACCAGGGAAAAGTGTGCTGACTACCTTTGGGCTACCTACTGTGAGTGCTCTGTGTTCAAGGTATGAGTAATGAACTTCTACCCCCATGTGAGTTACGCATATGTTTCTTTAAAAGGTACTGAGACCATCCTCAAGATTTGGTTTTGTGAGAGGACTATGGGTTCAAGCTGTTTCCTTATGACCATGGCAAAAAAAAAAAAAAAAAAAAAGCCAAGTTTCAGGCACTCTTCCTGATTCTTGGTTGATGGACCAACTGAATCAATGTGAACTGACTTTAATATCTTTGTTGAATATCCTTCTCCTGCTATGGCTAATTAAATCTCCTTTTAACTTTTAACTGACCTACAAACATCTCATTTGTTCTAATATCCAACCTAAACTACCAAAAATCTAGCCTGAGTCAGGACCAGCCCAGAACGCTGTGGTTTTTTAATATGTTCATGGGATCCTGTGAGTCCTGTACACCTTCTGCATTTCTGTGGAATGAAATAAAGGATGTCCTCTATCTTATATGCATTTGTTACTTTAAATATTTGTATGGGATCTAGGGACCCATCCGCATCTATAGAAAGCGATAAATGAACTATACCTAAACTATATTTGGAGATTTCTCAGAATAAACTTTGGGGTGAGTTATAAGAAGCCAGAAACAGACACTGAAATTTTGGTATGGCCCCCAAGACCAGATCCAGTTCATGTAAACTCAGAGATTTGGGCATCCTGAGCCATGGGTTATAGCTTAAAGAACAACATTTTGCTAATATCTCTACAAAACATCTGATCAGCTTAAGTTAAATACTCTTTGCACTTACATAGTATATCACCAATCTTAAATCAACCATTAAACATTCAAACTCATACTATGGGAGAGAACTGTGATCCTCACTCTGTAATTTGTTGCTTACCTCAGGGCTTCTTTGGTCTTCACTGGCAGACCTGTGTATGGATTTACAGGTTTGAGAAGCTGAGTTACAGCTGTTTTTCCAGCTGCTATTTGTTTCACAATATATTTTTTCTTCCAGTATCCAGTTTCTTTGTCATGAAGTGATGTATGGCTCAAAGATACAGCTGTCTTTTCTACTGCATTCATTTCCCAGTTTGATCTCTTAGGTGAAAAAGAGGCGGAGTAGATTCTGAACCAAATAAAACTGGGGAAAATTAAAGAAAATAAATGTTAAGTTCCCTTTTCCTATTAGTAGTGGAAAGCAAGCAAGGAAACACTTTGACACTCAAAATGATTATTGAGAGCCAAGGACAAACCCACAATAACTGAGTCACCTATGACATTGATCAGGTTATTAATTTCAGACCTAAAAAGGTTCTTAGATACCTTCTGGCCCAACCCCCTCATTTTGTAGTTAAGAAAACTAAGGCCTAGAGAGAAGTGACTTGCCTAAGGTCACTGACACAAGCATAATAGTGGAAAAGCCAGGATTTTAACTCAGTTCCTTTTATTCCAAATCCAGTACTCTTTCCACTAAACCACAATTAAATCCTCCAATGAATGAGCAAGAATTCATTAAAGTAGGGCTTCTAAAACTTTTTCCACTTGCAACCCCTCCATGACCCACAGTTTAAGAAGTGCTGCATCAAACCCTTTTCCTCAAGAAGCTTACATTTAACAGGAAGTCATGTTCATATATAGATATACAAAACATATATACAAATGAAATACAAGGTAATCTTGAAGGGGAAAAATAGTACCTGGGAGTACCACAAAAGGCCTCCTATAGTAGGTAATTCTTGACATGAATATTGAAGGACAGTAAGAATTCCAAGAGACAGAAGTTAGGAAAGAGTGTTTCCAGCATGGGGAAAGATCAGTGCAAAGGCACAGAGATGAGGGATGGCACATTATGTACAAGGAACAACCAGTAGAATAGCATGACCGGAATGTGCAGAATGTGGAGCGGAGGGGCATCTAAGTAGACTGGAAAAGTAGGCAGAGGCAACGTTGTGAAGAATTTTAAATGCCAAACACAGAAGTTTATATTTGATCCTAGAGAAAATGTGGAGCCGCAAGAGCTTACTGAGTAGGGTGGTGACATGCTCAGACCTGTACCTTAGCAAAATAACTTCAACAATCGTGTGGAGGAGGGACTGGACGAAGGAAGAGACCTGAAGTAGGAAGACCAAATTGGAAGCTGTTGCAATTGTCCCAGTAGAGGTGAAAGGCAGCCCTGAATAATAGCTAGAGCACTGGATTCAAAGTCAGAACAAGCTAGGTTTGAATTGTACCTCTGATACTAACTTCTCTGAGCTTCAGACAACTTTCCAAAACATGTTGCCTACCTTAGCAATAAGTTGCAATCTACACAGGTGGAAGGACTTCCCACACTGATGAAATCATAGATCACAACCTGATTAAAGGCAGAAAAAATGTTAAAAGAAATTGAAACTCTGCATTAAAAAAAAAAGTAACTTCAATATGTAGACAATGATAAATTCATAGAACCTCACTTTTCTTAGTATCAATGTTGGTTATGGCAATGGATTTTCCTATAATATATAAGGATATAAATTATCACAATATCGAAGGAAAAAGAACTGTTGGTTTGTACTGAAGATGTAAAGGAAAAAAGCAGAGGAACTCAAAAACAAAGAAAATTTTTTTGGAGTGAGGGAGAAGGGTACCGTTTCTGCTTTACTGTGGGGACTTTGGAGAAATTTTCTGTGCTTTAACTAAAAAGGGAAAATAGTCTAGATTACAAATATTTTTTAAATCAAGTGCAGTCTTTAAACACTGGAGGTACTCAATAAATGTTTAATTGAGTTGAATCATAAACTGCTACCTGTTTGTTTTTTCTGGTATGGAAACTCTCTCCAGCAATTCAAGCAACTCACCTGTATCTTAGCATCTTCAGAAAATTTCCTGCAGTAATGAGAGTCTAAGTGATTCTTCCATGATTCCATAACATGTTTCAAAAGCAAGACTTAAACCCAGATTGCAAAATTTGTCTTCTATCATACTTTACCTCTACTTCCTTAAAATGATTTCTAAAAGCTTAATAATCTCCCACCTGGCTGAACTCTTGTACACTTTGATCAGGCCCCCCCAAAATCTCATCATTCCACAAGATCACACAAACTTTGAAACTCATGCCTCCACAGCACTCACTGCCCTTGGGGTTCCTCTATCCCTCTAATTGGAGAGGGTAGAAAGTGGCCAGTTGAGAGCTCTCCCCAGATCCTCCATTTAAGGAGGGCACCCAGAGCAACCATCTCATCCTTTTATACCCAGCTGTAATCCTCTGGACTGTCATCACGTCCCTGAGCCAAGTATTCTACTCCCCCAAAACCTGGCTTTTCAGCTTCCTTTTATGTATTTTCTTCCCCAATTAGATCATGAGCATCTTTAAGGCAGGGACTGCCTATTGCCTTTCTTTTGTATTCTCAATGCTTAGCACAATTCCTGGCACACAGGAGGCACTTAATTATATTTATTATTTACATTTATTTATATATATAATAAATTACATTTATTAACTTACTGGCTATGAAACAGGAAACTACAGTGTCAGATCATTGTAATTCCCACAGACTAAAAAAGTAAATGGATAGGTTTTCATCCTCCTAACCAGCCCTCAAAGGTCTAGGAGCAAACCATACAGTAGCAATACAATCCATTTATTACTATTTATTAGTAACAAGGGGTTTAGTAAATTGCTTGCTCAAAATCTCAGGAAAGAGACTAAGTCTATGTAGGTTTCAGAGTTACAAAATGTTAGAATTTGACTTCTCTTGATCCCATGACCTTGAGATTCACAAAAGAGCTCAAAAAAAAAGCAACAAAATGACAACAGAACAACAAAAATGGCAAAAGACAACTAGACAAAATTAAGAGGAAAAATTACAATCTGTGAGTTCAGGAATCCTTTTTATTTTCTGCAATTTCTTTTCTAAAGATGAATCTACCTGGCAATGTGGAATCATCCAAAGTCCCCAAAATACAACATGTTTAGTTTACCATAATAAAATGTGACATCTTTTACACCCAATCTTTAATCTACTTCTCACAATCTGGCAAAAACTGAGAATGAAAAGACCACTTTAAAGTTCAACAGTATTCATCTACATTTGTAAGAATAATTTAAAAGTATTTAAAAGTAAACATGTAATTATGCCTGAATAAAAATGTATGCTTAAAGTACTATAAATTAAAATAAATTCAACAAGCCTATCAATTGTGTACTGTGTGCCAAGCACTTTGCTAGAGGTTAAGGACACAAAGACAGAAATGAAAACAGTCCTTACCCTCAAGGAACAATCATTTTGTGACCAAACCAAGTTTTTCATAATACAGTTGTTGTTTTTAAGGGTAAAAAACATCCATCTTTTATCTCTACTTCCTCCACAAAAATTTCACTCCCATGGATAGCCATGATTCTAAGCTCCAGAAAGCTAAGCCATCTGTAACACTTCGAGCATGGTTGTTGTTTAGTCATTTTTCCTGTTGTGTCTGTCCAACTCTTCATAACTCCATTTGGAGTTTTCTTGGCAAAGATACTGGAATGGTCTGCAATCGCCTTCTCCAGCTCATTTTACAGATGAGAAATTGAGGCAAACAGGGTTAAGTGACTTAAGTCACATAGTCAGTGTCTAAGGCCGAATTTGAACTTAGGAAAAGTAGTCTTCCTGACTCCAGGCTGGCACTCTATTGAGTATGCCCCCTTGAGCATGGTACCAGCAACAAATTACATCTGCTGTTTGAGGACCAACCTACCTTAACTCAGAAAGGCTCGTGATGTACAATAAGGCCATACACAATACGTATTAAATTTTTGGCCACGTGAAACAAAATTAAGATGGACAACAAACCCATGTCATCTGTAGCAACTTCATGCTGTATCAGTGGTAAAAAAGGGTGAAGAATGCTAAGAGTTATATATACATCCTCAGAAAGTCTAAAAATATTCGTTTAACTATTGGTACTCTTTAATACATGATCTTTGTTCAATAACCAACAACTTAATTCTCTACTTGAGGAAATGAACCAAATACATATTAGCATTCCATACATGAAAATAGATGATATGAAGAAGTGGGCTCTAAATGGAAGAATGGACTATGGAGATAAATCTGATCAACATCCCACCAAGTATCAAGGTCAGGAGAGGAATAAGGCAGAAGGAAACCTTTGCTCACTTAAGTGTTCATCAGCATTATGAGAAATGTCCTGCATAAAATCTAAACTGAAGAAGTATTTCCTATCAATTGTTTTCCAAATGCTCCTATAAGTACACTGGGCTAATTATATCAAGCCCCAGAATATCAAAAGGCCTTTATGGTGAAAACCATAGTTATTTAAAAAGGATTGGCCCACCTAGCCATACTAGAAAAATAAAGTAGATGAATGAATGAAGAAGTATTAAGTACTTATTGTATGCCAAGCCATATGGCTTACCATGTGCTGGGTATACACAAACAGAAAAATTGAGACAGTCCTTGCTCTCAAGGAACTCATATTCTAATTGAGAGAAAACAAAATATATAAGAGGATTCAGCTGCAAAGCAGCTGATGGTCCTTTGGGTTCAAAAGCAGGGCAAATTCCATACCCAAGGTCTCTCAATGTATCAGCAGGATAGATGGTAAGTCTGGACATAGAAAGGGAACTAGAGTGACCTAATCCCATGAATAGAGGAAGCTGGACCTAAAGATCAGAATATAGCAGGCACTCCAGACTCCCTCCTCCTTGGAAGTAGAGATGAGGTGTCAACATCAAGTAAAAGAAAGGGAAAATTGGTAGTAAAGGTTGAGGAAAAGGGAAGAGAAGAAATGCACATTGTCCAAATTAAAGCATGCAACTGGAAAGATTACATTGCATTATACTATATGCATTCATGGACATATGTGCATAACTATTATGTGCTATCATGATATATTAACAAAGTACAACACTTGAATGTGCAAAAAACTCTCTAAAATATTAAGATAGAAGGCTCATTTTTTAAACTAATAAAAGGCATGTATTTAAAAACAAAAGCTAGGAGTAATTTTAATAGGAAACACTGGCATCTGAAAGGAAGCAATGGAGGGGGGGAGTAGAAATGAAGGAAAACAACACTTCAAAGCACTTAGCAAAATATTTGATACTGGTTTAAAATCAGAAAAGTAGTTCAATTAAACAGATGTGATAAGTAAAAATAAAAAAGTAACTGAACTCAATAGTCACATATTTGCCTAAACACAAGAATGAATTACTTAGAGAAATTCCCACGTGATTAAAAACTGCTGAGAAAATTCTCAGTTCACACATTTTTTGCTGAAGCTTAGTTTGCCAAATCTTAAGCATAACCTTGCTGGCATGTTAAATGAATGCAACTGTCTGGTAAATTTGAACATTCCAAGGAATGTTACTGGACAACTGTGCTCATTTCATATGGAAGCGAAGTTATGCTTAAGATTCAGCAAGCTAGGCTTCACAATGTGAACCAAAAATTACCAGAAGGGCAGGCTGGTTTTCAAAGAAGCAGAGGAATTAGAGACCAAATTGCCAACATTCACTGGATTATGGAGAAAGCCAGTGAGAGTTCAAGAAAAACATCTACTTCTGCTTCCCTGACTACAATAAAGCCTTTGACTATGGGGATCACAAAAAAAGTGGCAAGTCCTAAAACAGGGAGGAGTACCAAATCACCTTACTTGTCTCCAGAAGGCTGTATGCAGGCCAAGAAGCAAGTTAGAATGAAACATGGAATAACTGATTGGTTTAAGATTAGAAAAGGAATATAACAAAGCTGTATATTATCACCTTATTTAACATATATGCAGAGTATATCATGCAAAATGCTAGGTTGGATGGATCAAAAGCCAGGATTAAGATTGCCAGGAGAAACAGCAATAATCTCAGATATGCAGACGATAACCAGTGAAGAGGAATTAAGAAGCCTCTTGAGGTCCATGGAGTCACCAAGAGTCAGATAAGACTGAATGACTGAACAACAACAAGGTGGGAAAATTGGACAGGAGTTTAGGGGAAGTTAGGTTTAGACCAACATTTTATGCTATAAGCTCAAAATGGATCTTCATTTTGAATATAAAAGGTTACACCACAAAGAATGAGGAGAGAATAAAATCAAATAGCTTTAGCAACTCTGGCAAGAAGGAAAATTCTTAACAAGGGACAGAAGATATCACAAGATAAAAAATAGTTGCACGAAAACCGAAAAGCTTTTGCACAAACAAAATCAATGCAGCAAAAATAAGAAAGGAAATTTAATTTAGAAAAAAATCTTTGCATAAAATCTCTTTGTTAGGGCTGCGACCCCAAAATTTAGAGAGAATTAACAAAAATATATATAAAGCAGAAACATTCCCCCATTAGATAACTGTTCATGGAAATGAAACAGTTCCCCCAAGAACTAAAATCTAACTATAAGATATACTGCTCCAAATCACTAATAATTAAGAAACGAAAATCAAATCAAAACAACCCTGAGTTTTTACCTCACAACCAGCAAATCTGAAAAGATATGGAAAGTTAGTGTTGAAAGGTCTATCAGATGACTAGCTCACTATAAAACTGAATTTGTTCAACCATTCTGAAAAGCAATCCAGAACCATGCTCAAAAAATGATTAATATATCCACGCCATTTGACCCAGTGATCCCACTGTTAAGTATATATACCCCAGGGAATTCAAAAGCAAAAAGAGAAGGGGGGGAGGGGAAGGAAAGAAGGAAGGAGGGGGAGAAGAGGGAGGAGAGCAGAGAGAGAGAGAGAGAGAGTGCAAGCGCTACTTTAGCTTCAGCTACTCCATCTGATGATCAAGGCACAGAGAAACTTCAATTAATACCAACTTACACTGCACAATACTTTAAAGCTTCCCATGCTGTGAGGTAGTGATTACAGATAGTATTATTCTCATTTTTCCAGATAAGGAAACTGAGGCTCATAGAAATTAAGTGATCTGCCTACCCAAGTCCCTTGGTTTCAAGGTTCCTATCTTCAGAAGTATTGCCTGAAATACAGCTTGAAGATTAAAGAGAAGACACGCTACTAAAAAATGATTACCTAGGTGCTGAGATGCCTTCTAAAAATCTATTCCTTTGCGTTAGGTATTACCCTCCTCAAGCAGACCTCCTTCAAAATGCAAATAATCTAAGATGGATTGTTACATTAAAGTCAGCTTAGAGTGAATTTACTAATTAATTCACCTTACTTCCTGAATGGAATGCCCAGGATAGTAAAAAGACAAGATACGCCAGAGGAGGAGAGTGAAGGTTGGGGTGTGAAAAGTATGGGGGAAAAATATTTCATCTAGCCATGCCAGTAATCCCTTCGGCTGGAGGAGGCTAAACCTGTTGGGTCTCTGGAACTCAGGAGTTTTGACTGAAACAGGGCTAAAGCTGACCAAGTGATCCCATTAATTTTGGTACCAATATGGTGAGCCTTTAGGAGTAGCTGCCTAAGCAGGGGCAAACCTTGCAAGTAAAAGCTTCTGTGTATGTGGGTGGATATGGCAGTGGCTGCTGTACTTCAACCTGGATGACACAGGGAGACCCAGTTTAAAATAAAATAAAATAAGATAAATTTCATCCATTTCACAGAATTGTGGAAGACCAAGGGAAGATCTATACCAGGCCTGCACAACTCTTGGCTCACCAAAGGATTTTGGGTGACCTTCAAAAAACGTAGAGGATGTAAAAGAAAGTAAAGATGTAAGGAGTGCTTTGTCCATGCCCTGCTTAACCCGCTTTCCACTAGTCATTACTGTGCCCGTCATGTAACTTGCCAGGTAGGTTGCCACTGCATACTCTCTCCTGTTTGTCATGTGACCTGCAGCAACCAACCATCGTCAGTCTGTCTAGTCTGAGGAATGATTTCATGATAAATAAAAATCTTAAGTAATAAGTGTAATTAACTGACATTAATTTAAATTTCCCTTTTTTAATATGGTTTATTTGCAAAATAGTTTAATCATTAATTATACCTTTACTCAGAAAACGAGCCACTAAAAACCTATCCGCAGCTTGAAGGAGTTTAGCCTATTTTAATTTTGGCCCCTACCTACTACCAAGTTGTGCAGCTCTGATCCATACTAATCTAAAGGTCAAACCCAGATAGATGTTACTTTTTAAAAATGTAAAGTTTAAAAAAACTTAAAACTATTCCTAACATCAAGTATTCTTTTAATGATTTAACTTTTTTCATGGAATCTTACCACTGGCAATAACCTTAGAGGCTATTCATTTGGTCTACTTATATACCTTAGAGAGGAAAAAAAATGTTAAAGATTCAAGTTGGTCAAGCCTTTGGTGTACTGAGGCTTATTCCACAGAAGTTCACAAAAGGTGTTGTAGATTTTTAATGTACGCTTGTGTTTCAAATTGATACCTCACCCAAAGTAAAACATCTCTATAAAATATACATTAAGCTTTGTTTTGGAAAAGTAGTTTTAAAATATCAATACGATATTTTATTATGGTACACAGTACCTTTTCTTCCCTCTCTAGGCACTTCTTAGAAACATCCACTGAATTGCTTGATTCAGCTTATCAACTAAATTCTTACAAACACTATGAAATATGACTATTCATCTTCTTAACTATGCTAAAAAAACTGCACATAGATTTTTAAAGCAAGATATGAATGCAAAGAATTGAAATCATTCCAAGAGCTTCCTACGGCATTAGCCACTATTTGGTTTTAGGGTATTTGCTTTTATACTAGTTGTTCTTTAACTTTCACAGAAATGACAAATGTATTTGCAAAGGAAGGAAAATAAGATTCCCTATCTCCTCAACTTATACAATAACAACTGAAGTTGTTACCTGTAAGCAAGTTTTAATACATAAATAAGATAATTTAAACCCTATGATTTTTTGATGAGGCATCAAACTCTCTGATTGGGTCAAGAAAGGAAACTGTGTGTATAAACAAGCTAGATAACTCTTCTAGGTACTTTAAACAGCTAGGTGAAATGTCAACACTTTAATAGTTCAAAGACAGGGTAACACAGAGAAGGGCGCCAGAAGAAGAATCAAACCAGAGAGGAAACTGGTAATTCCCGTTGAACTTGAGGATAAGGGAAATGGAGAGGAATGTATTTATTCCCTTCCCCAAACGGCTATGTTGGACAGACTGCACAAGTAGGAGAGAAAGAATCTATTTGGGAGCAAAGAAAGTACACTGTGGACAGGCAGATGTAGAGAAATAGTCACCACCCATGGCGTACAACCCCTAGTGTCAGGGAGAAGCACCAGCTATGGACTGAAAATAGGAGATGTTAGCAGTGTTACTGAGTTACTAATCCCACCCCGACCCCTTATTGTACACATGTGCTTCACTATAGGTAAATTCTAAATTTGAGTCCACTCACTTGTTGAGTCCACGGATGTGTGTATATGTGTGGAAGTGTGCACCCCAAACTTTTAAGGGGAATGTTCTAACTATGCCACCTTAATAAATGTTGTTGCTAACAAAGTTAATTAAGTTTGCTGACTTGTTAACTGGAAGGGCACTGGTAATAGGAACAGTACCCATAGGATCAGCAATAAAAGCCATCCCTTTTGGGACCCATCCTTCAATTGCAAGTAGGTAGAGTTGTCTCACAGGAACGTTAAATATAATTCTGACTTTCCAATCAGAGGAATGAAATTTAAATCCCAGTTCTGCTACTTATTACCTGCATGGTCTTGGATAAGTTATTTAACCTCTCTAAGCTTGTTTCCTCATCTGTAAAATGAGATGTGAAATAATTTTTTAAAATGAAAAATAAACCCCCTGTCAAAAAAAAAAAAAAGAGGAGAGAAAGGACTCCCTGCAAAAAAGAAGGAAGGGACTTCCTGCTCAATAAACTCTAGTAGCTACCTATTACCTCCCGGATCAAAGAATCCTTTGCTTGATGTTCAGGGCCTTTCAGAGCCTGGCCCTTTTCCATCTTTCCAGTCTTCTTACACCTTATGGGCCTGCCTGCCCCCCACCCCTACCACCATGTATTCTGCCATCTAGTGACACTGGCCTCCTTGCTGTTCCATTAACAAGACTCTTCATCTCTCCTTTTTGCTGGCTGTCCCTCCTCATCTCCCTCTTCTGACTTCCTTTAAGTCCCAGCCAAAATCCTACATTCGAAAGGAAACTTTTCTCAATTTCTCTAAATTCTAGTACCTTCCTCCATTGATTATTTCTTAATTCATCCTGCATGTAACTTTTTTGTACGTAGTAGTTTGTATGCTGTCTCCCTCTACAGATAGTGAACTCTCTGAAGGCAGAGAATGTCTTTTGCCTTTCTTTGTATCCCTAGTGCTTGGTGAAGTACCTGGTACATAGTAGGCTCTTTATAAATGCTTATTGACTGATTTGCAAAAAAAAAAAAAAGGTATGCACCTCTTTTTGTGATGTCAAAGAACTTAAACTAAGGGAGTACCTATTAATTAGGAAGGGCTGAATAAATTAAGATACGTGAACATAATGGAGTATTACTGTGCCATAAAATTTTATTCCAGTCTAATTCGTTAAATTGTATGCTCTTTGAAGGCCAAAAAAAAAAAAAAAAAGGAAAAGAAAACTACAAAGGCAATAGGTCTTCTCACTCTAACTCTCCCTACTCCAATATGTCCCTTATACCAGGGGATCTTATGACATGCATATGAAAATATGTAAGATACTTTTTACTTTCCGGCAATTATGACTTTGCTCAAGCTTTCTGCTATGTGGAATACCTTTTCTAAGTTTATCAGACCCTAACAGCCATTCTTTAAATTCAAATGCTACCCTTCTCCTCCCCCCCACCCCCCATCCCCCACCACGAAGCCTTCCTTCGTGCCTCTAGGAATGACATTCCTCTCATCACCTTGGATGTCACAGATGTCTGTTTCATGTCTCTAAACCCTTACTTCTTATTGTGTATCATGGATACCTGTGTCCTACCCCTAATTAAAGTGATCATGATTCTAAAGTTTACGGACCCAAGACCCAAGATCTAGCACAAGGCCCTTTATACATAATAGGTGATTAATAAAAGATTACAACATTGAATTGTTATGATTTTCTCCTTACTTGTCATTGGCCAAAGAATAGAAGCGCTTGTTCACACAGCCAATACACAAAAGGGTAACAGCATCCAAGTAAGAAAATATCTTCAGTAGGATCTCAGAGGGCATACTGAGGAAAAAGTAGACAGGAAAAAAATATTAGTTTTTAATCTGCAAATTGGCTTTCTCAGCTAAAGAAACTAAGAATAGTTCCCACCAACTGTAAATGAATGCAAAATTCAAGGAGAGGGAGAAGGAGCAAACATTATCAAGATCCTACTAAGTGCTAGACACTAGGCTGAGAACTTTACAGATATTATCTCATTTGATCATCACAACAACCTTGGGAGGCAGATGTTATTATTATTCCTATTTTATAGTTGCTCACACAGACAGAAGTTAAGTAATTTACCCAGAGTCACAGATATAGTAATGGGCAGCTAGGTGGTGAAGTGGATAGAGTACCAATCCTGGAATCAGAAGGACCTGAGTTGAAATTTGGCCTCAGATACTTACTAGCTGTGTGATCCTGGGCAAATCGCTTAACCTTGTTTGCCTCAGTTTCCTCATCTGTAAAATGATCTGGAGAAGGAAATGGCAAATCACTCCAGTATCTTTGCCAAGAAAATCCCAAATGGGGTCACAGAGAGTTGGACACAACTGAAAAGACTCAACTATAATACAAATTTGAACTCAGGTCCTCCTGACTCCAAGCCCAGTTTATAACCTTGCATGAATTCTGCATAAGTGCTATCTACTGTACCAACTAGCTGCCTTTAAAATAATTACCCTTCTTTCCTCATGAACTTTTCAATAATCCAATAAAGTGACCTAAAAGCATAACCAAAAAAAAAAAACCTAGTTGTGTTTTCCACAAACAAGACTCCAACTTTTATTTCCAGGCCTTTGCAGAAACTCTCCTCATGTACTTCTTCCTTAACTCTTCCCTAATTTCCTTCAAAGCTCAGCTCAAGTATCATCTTCTACATGGGACTTTTCCTCATCCCTACCCCAGACACTTATATCTTCTCCAAAGAAAATCATATTGTATTTAAACATTAATTTTGTACGAATGTATGCTTATACATGTTGTCTCCCCTAATTTACTCCTTAAAGGCAATTTCACTTTTTTTCTTTTAATTCCCAGCATTTAGCACAGTGTCTAGCATACATAGGTTCTTAATAAATATCCACTGACTGGTTTTGGCACATTTTAATCAGTACAATTTAGTAACTATCTCAGAGGATTTCAGAGACTCTCACAAGAAGGGTATCAGTTTATATCAGCATTCATGGGATCATAAACTGGAAAATAGAACCTTGACTAATATGAAGAAAACTATTTTTTAAAGCCTACCAGAAAATGGTTGAATATTTTCCCAATTTATTTGAAATCATACTAGTTACAATCAGAGATTACAGACTTACCATTTGACCATCCTTACCTTTCCTACATTTATCCATTTTTCATTCAGTCCTCCTCAAGAGTATCCCCCAAACCTTTCAGATTACTTTCTTGGTGCTTAGGAAATCAGTTTCCTACCGGATTTTCTGGACGGTTTAAGCATTCGTTTGGCTAAGGCAACCAGCTGGGCCTAATGTTCTCCCAAGGTCCCTTCCAGATGGATAGATCCTAGGATTCTATACATTACAATTGTATGATGGCCTGTGGGGAGTTCCTGACATTGAGGGCCATAGGAACAGGTTAAGTAAACCTTAAACAGAAGGATAAGTACAAAGTGGAAAAGACAAAACTACCAGACAACATGAACTCTGACCAACATAAAAGGATTACCCGAATCACACATCTGCCTCCCTATTGTGATTCAAAAGGAGAAAATGTGTGTTTTCCTAAACCTTAATTACGAAAAAATACTGATCAACTATCTTACAGGAATATGCTAGTCTGAGGTTTTGTTTTGCTTTTTTTTTTCTTTTTAAAGTATAGGCTCGGAATATACAATCAATGCAGGATGTTTTCACAGGACATCTAAGACGGAAAGAACCTGAGAAGCCATTGTCAGGGACTTTTCTCAACCAAGAGGATTGTAACTTCTTTGTAGAGGGTATCCATTAGAGGGAGTATAATACCTGTCAGTCAAAGATAGGAGGACAAACTGAAAGCAAAAAAAAAATGTATTAGCATGCTAAGGAAACTGATGATTGCAGCTTCAATCTCCTAATGCACAGATTTTTATATTTTAGATTTTTATAACTTTCTAGGCTTCCTTAGAGTACACAGCAAATCAGCAGCATTCTTTGGAAACTTAGGACTGAGAAGTAATACTTTTTACAAGAAAGGGAGGGAGAATCAAACAAGGTGGAAAAGAGGGACTTCTGGAGGAATATGTTATGCAGCTGGCAGGGTTTGTTATCAGACTGAGACGATACTCCCTGTTCCAAGACAGGAAACAAGAAAAGGTAAACAAATACTTTTACAGTTGTGAAAGGAGTCCTTCTAGACAAAACTTCAGGAATGAGATAACCATTTACATAAAATTGTAGGTGTCTCTTGTGTAAGGACAAATAATTAAAGCAGTGGATGATACTAACCACTTTATAGTATACCAACAATTTTATTTCTCCTTACTTTCCACTATTATGCCACCAGGTAGTTGGGGAATTTCTACACTGTTAGTCCACCAAGACATCATGAGTGATTGTGGTTCCAATTTCCTCCCTGCTCTAGTCCTATTCATAACTGCATCAGTACTATCCTCTGCCCAAAAATCTTCAAAGGTTCTTTACAGATTATTGAGGCAAGTTAAAAGTTCTTCTCCCTGCCTGGGATTCAAGACTGTCAATAATCTAGAACCATGCTAAACTGTTCCCCTCAAGATCTACACTCTGGCCAAAATGAACATACCACTATTCATATTACATATCCTATACCTTAGTACCTTTATCCCTTTGCTCATTCCGTTTGCTTTGAATGGCATGTAGATGATCTGGGCGGCCAAAGATTAAGCCAACAAAGGACAAGATCTGGCAAGCTCTACCAGCTAGAAGAGTTTCAAGTAACAATCTGGCGACAGGTTAGATACCTGTCATCCAAGAACCAACCTAGTTAAAAATTCACTGATGCCTATCACCAGGTTGAACAAAGAGTGATGGATTTTTCAACCATGACAAATCTCACAGTCCCACAACAAAACCACATTTCCTGGAAGTACTGAAGCATTTTTCTCAATGTGCACTAGAATAAGTACTCCTATCTAATAACAAAGCAGGAAAAGCTGTACTTTTGGTCACTGTTGCTGACCTGTGATTTATTGCACTGGTAGAATAACTGGTAGTGAGGAAATTCCCTCTATCAGTGTATATCAGCGACTATTTGGCAATTTATTTCTTATAGGGTCATCTGGTGCCCTGACTTGCCCAGTCACATAGCCAGTATGTGTCAGTCAGGACTTAAATTTAGGTCTCCCTCAAGGTTCTAAGTACCTCCCCATTGAGCCAAAATACCATGTATTTACTTTGTATAGATGTGTATGTGAGTATGCTGTTTACCACTAATAAAACAGAAGCTCCCTAAGGTCAAAGACTGTTACATTTTTGTTTTTTGTAATTCCAGAACCTAGCACAGTGCTTGCCATGTAGTAGACATCTAGAAATATAACTGTTGACTAATAAGACTGCTGACTTCAAAGCCCACATTCTAGTCACCATATGCCACATTTACTCTCATCAGTGAGCTAACAGCTATTATTGCTGTTACAGAAAGCTATTATAGAAAGTTCTGTCTTGGCTTTTCAGAGAGATTCACTTTCCTTAGGAATTGTTTAAACTTTCATTAGATTGAACCTCGATGACTGGAGAAAATAAGCTAGATTCTCTTCCTGTGAGAAGCTACAGTGAATGATAGGAAATAGTATTTTTTTCCATCACTGTAGGAAAAATATACATATTTATATAAATGTATATATATTAACACATGTACATACACATATGCACCAATGTACATTTAACCTATCAATATTTCAATGGAACGGTGATTTCATTAATATGGGTCCTCCTCCAACAGTTTACAGACTGGGTCTATCCCAACCACACTTTCTTATTCTATGCAATTCTGGTTTATATCCTTGCATGAATTCTGCGTAAGTGATATACCCAACACACATCTAGTCATCCCTTCCTCTAGGTCTTTTAAAATTCTATAGGTACCAGTGCAATGCTGGCTATTCATCAGTGTTGTCCCTCAGTCTCTGAAATTATCTTGCATGTTCCTATTTACATATGCTCTTCCCATCATCAATTTAAAGTCCATAAAGGCTAGGACTCATTTTAGTTTTTCTTTGTATCCTTAGTACTTAGCATGCTGCCTGAAACACAAACACTTGATAAACTGATTTGTTATATATTTTCTGCACGCTATTTATCATGCCATTTTTTGCACCTAAATCTTCAATGGTAATATGCTGCAAGATTGCTTATGACCACAGTGTGTGTGTCCATTACCATTTGGCTCACATACCATTCTGATACTTTGGATATTATGGTGCTCCATGTATTGAGCACTGACAGAAGAGTACAGTTAAAAAGAGTGTGTTTTGCATCAGGAAGTATCTTGAGATTAATGAAAACTGTTACAGTATTTCTCCTACGCAATTGTGCCCACATTTTCTTCTTATTCAATTTTTATTCCTGTTCATTGTTCATTTGCAGTCATTGTCTAACAGGGAAAGGAATGGACAGAATAAGTATTTATATAGTGTTACTACATGCCAGGCACTGTTCTCAGCATTTTACAAATCTTCTCTCATTTAATCAATTCTATCAAATAGAGATATATTTGCAGACAAACATATAGGATTTCCTACTCAATTGCGTATTATAACCAGAACAATTTAATTTTTGTTGGGGTTTTTTCCCCTTTCTGGATGGTTCAACATCGAATGGTTGTAAATATCACTGAAGAGGTCCTATTGTATTGTGTGGCTTGATATTTTTTGGTGGCATTATTTTCAATCAATTGATACATTCTTCTCATTGAGATATCATATAAATTTATCATCAATGCTTTTACAGTTATGTCACCTAAAGCACAAATTTCTTCTATATATAACTGGTCTGGTCCAACAGCTTTTACCAATTCTTGTCCTCTTAAGTGTCATTTCCACTTCTCAAACAGTACATTAAGTTTCAAATTCACCTGTGACAATTCCATTGCTAAGTCACTACAGAAATGTTGACAAATCTGTTACATTTTCCATCTGTTTGTTCTCTCCTTCCAAGTTTAATCTGAAAATGTTCTTCAGATAGTCTGGCTTGGTTGGATCTAACACTAAACTTCCTAAAAATTTATTGTCCTTCCACTGTTTTTTCATTATTTTGTGAGATATTACAATCTTGCAAGATTCTCCATAATATTTTACAAATGACTTAATACTATAAACTAGTTTTGCCTTTGGCTAACATGTCTCTGCTTGGCAAAATCAAGTATTTGCTTGTTGTAGCAGTTTGTGGGTTCTTTCAGTATCCTAAAGCAACTTGCTGTCTTCCAGTTTTGTTTATAACAGAAATGCCTAATTTTGTAACTCAATTTCTCCCATAGCATATCATCTCATTTGTTGACATATCAAAAGAACCAACAATTAATTAAATATTTATAGTTTTTATAATGGGTTCTTCTTAGTGCTCTCCTCTTTCCCTTTTTCTGACATTAGAAATGCAGAAAAGTTCTAAACAGAACTGATGATCATTTTTCTTCATTCCCTGACTTGCCAAGGCCAATTTCATTACCTAGTGGGTCTATTAATGATAAGTATCTCCATACTTACAGAGGTACTGGTACTCAAACAGAGCCTTCTCATTTTAATACAAACTACAAGACCTTAAATTCCACTAGCACAGCCTTCAAGATTTCAGGATCACTTCCACACCACAAAGAAGCACAGAGAAGGTCTCTTTAGGAAATATTGAATGCATTTAGTTGTTTTTTTTAATCAACATGATTCAAAGAAGTTTGGAAGCTAATCTGAAACAAAGAAAACTCTTTGAAAAAGAAGTAAATAGAATTATTTAGTACCATCATTAAATAATTCTAACTACAATTCAGTAGAAAATCCTTATATAACTCATCTCATAAGACACAGATCACTAACTTTACTAAAAATGTTCTAATATATTTATTTTTTCTGGGTAACAATATTTTATTAATAAAGCCAGCCCGTTCATTAATAAAAGCTTGGTCATTTGGTCATCTCTCTTAGACCAAACAACCTTCATAGTGGTGGGCTCACCCTTTAAAAGAGGTGTTCCTGAGGGTGACAATCAACTCTGACTGGTTAACAATTAATGAGAGAATGAATATTATAATGAAAGGGTGGGCTATATTACAATGAGGATCTTGGGGTACACGACTTCAGTCACCCAGATCTTGGTCAAAGAGACTTCTCAATTTCCATGTTGCCTCTCTGACAAAAGAGAGAATCAACACTTACCAGACCTATCTAAGCAAACACAAAGAGCAGGAATGTACCCATTAGCCCAAACTTAGAACTTCTTTTACTTTCTTTGACTAGATCTTAGCCATCCTAGCTGGGTAAGTATTTCAGAAAAATTTCCGGGGGCAGAGCCAAGATGGCAGCTGGAAAGCAGGGACTTGCTTAAGCTCTCCCCCAAATCCCTCCAAACACCTGTAAAAAATGGCTCTGAACAAATTCTAGAGTTGCGGAACCAACGAAATAGCAGAGGGAAACAGGTCTCCAGCCCAGGAGAGCCTGGATGGTGGCCAGGAAGGGTCTATCGCACGGTGCTGGGAGCAGAGCACAGCCCAGCATGGGCCACCTCAGGACAGACCAGATCTGGAGTCAGCCAGCCTGAACAGGCCTTGGGGTCATGAATCAGTGAGCTGTGGCAGTTACCAGACTTCTCAACCCACAAACACCAAAGAGCAGGTTAGAGGGAAACTGCAGAATCGAGTTCAGAGTGGTCCAGCTACCAGCCCTGGGGGTAGCAGAGGTGGTGCTGCGGTGGCAGTGGCAACAGCAGGAAACTTCTGAGGCTGCTTCCAGAGCTACAGCATCAGCTGCTTCCCATATCCCTGGCTCACATGGCGGGAGGAATCTAGCAGCGGATCAGAGCAGGAGTGCAAGGACCGCTTTGTGGGCCCAAAGGCAGATTCCCTGGCTGTGCCCTGCTTGGATCTGGATTGCGCTCCTGGTTGGTGGTTCTTGGGGGAGGAGGAGCACTGCTGTGACAGAGCCTGGAGTGATGGTGGAGTAGAAGTAGCTCTGAAAACAGCAGTGCTTGGACCCTAAAGCTTGGGACAAAGTACTCTCTACTCTACAAGCAGTCATATCCTGACAAAAAGCTCAAGGGTCAAGTAGTTGGCTGGGAACATGAACAGGCAGCGAAAACAAACTCAGACTCAAACACAGACTCAAACTCAAACTCTAGATTCCTTTTTTGGTGACAAAGAAGATCTAAACATACAGCCAGAAGAAGTCAACAAAGTCAAAGAGCCTACATCAAAAGCCTCCAAGAAAAATATGAATTGGTCTCAGGACATGGAAGAGCTCAAAAAGGATTTGAAAAAGCAAGTTAAGAGCAGTAGAGGAAAAATCGGGAAGAGAAATGATTGTGATGCAAGAAAACCATGAAAAACAAGTCAAGGACTTGGTAAAGGAGACCCAAAAAAATACTGAAGAAAACAACACCTTAAAGAATAGCCTAGCCCAAATGTCAAAAGAGCTCCAAAAAGCCAATGAGGAGAAGAATGCCTTGAAAGGCAGAATTACCCAAATGGAAAAGGAGGTCCAAAAGACCACTGAAGAAAATATCACCCTAAAAATTAGATTGTAGCAAGTAGAAGCTAGTGAACTTATAAGAAATCAAGATATTATAAAACAGAACCAAAGGAATGAAAAAAATGGAAGACAATGCGAAACATCTCACTGGAAAAACCACTGACTAGGAGAACAGAGCCAGGAGAGAGAATTTTAAAATTACTGGACTACCTGAAAGCCATGATCAAAAAAAGAGACATCATCTTTCAAAAAATTATCAAGGAAAACTGCCCTGATGTTCTAGAACCAGAGGGTACAATAGAAATTGAATGAATCCACCAATCGCCTCTTGAAAAAGATCCCAAAAAGAAAACTCTTAGGAATATTGTTGCCAAATTCCAGAGTTTCCAGGTCAAGGAGAAAATAATGCAAGCAGCCAGAAAAAAAACATCTGAGTATTGTGGAAACACAATCAGGATAACACAAGATCTAGCAACTTCTACATTAAGGGATCAAAGGGCTTGGAATATGATATTCAGAGGCCAAAGGAGCTAGGATTAAAACCAAGAATCACCTACCCAGCAAAATTGAGTATCATGCTCCAAGGCAAAATATGGACGTTCAATAAAATAGAGGACTTTCAAGCTTTCTCAATGAAAAGACCAGAGCTGAATAGAAAATTTGACTTTCAAATACAACAATCAAGAGAAGCATGAAAAGGTAAACAAGAAAGGGAATTCATAAGGGACTTACTAAAATTGAACTGTTATGTTTACATTCCTACATGGAAAGATGATGTGTGTAATTTATGAGACCTTTCTCAGTATTAGGGGAGTTGAAAGGAATATAGACAGAGGGCACAGGATGAATTGAATATGAAGGGATGGTTTTTAAAATAATGAAATAAATTTGAGGAGTGAGAGAGGAATATATTGAGAGAAGGAGAAAGAGAGAGATAGAATGGAGTAAATTATCTCCCATAAAAGTGGCAAGAAAAAGCAGTTCTGTGGGAAGGGAAGAGGGGGCAGGTGAGGGGGAATGAGTGAAATCTTACTCTCATTGGATTCAACTTGAGGAGGGAATAACATACACACTCAACTGGGTATCTTACTCCACAGGAAAGTAAGGGGAAGGGGGTTAAAAAAAAGGAGGGATCATAGAAGGGAGGACAGATGGGGGAGGAGATAATCAAAAGCAAACACCTTTAAAAAGGGACAGGATCAAGGGAGAAAACTGAATAAAGGGGGACAGAATAGGATGGAAGGAAATATAGTTAGCCTTTCACAATATAAGCATTGTGGAAGAGTTTTACATAATGATATATGTGTGATCTATGTTGAATTGCTTGCCTTCCTAGGGAGGGTGGGTGGGAAGGGAGGAGGGGAGAGAATTTGGAACTCAAAGTTTTAAAAGCAGATGCTTAAAAAAAAAAGTTGTTTTTTGCCTGCAGCTGGGAAACAAGATATATAGGGAATGGGGCATAGAAATCTATCTTGCCCTATGAGAAAGTAAGGGGAAAGGGGATGGGGTGGGGGAGTGGAGTGAAAGAAGGGAGAGCTGACTGGGGAACGAGGCAACCAGAATATATGCCATCTTGGAATGGGGGGGAGGGTAGAAACGGGGAGAAAATCTGTAACTCAAAATCTTGTGGAAATCAATGTTGAAAACTAAAATATTAAATAAAAATGATAAAATTTTAAAAAAATTTCCAATACTGGTTAAGGATCCTCATCCAATTCTGGATAAGGAAGTAGAAAAGGGGAAAAACCTTGATCCCAGTACAATAATTAGTTATTAAGTACAAGAGAGACATAATCATTTCTCACATTTCCCCACTGGATTCTATTGAGAGACAAAGTCTCCCCAATGAATAGCTAACTGATATCACAAACATTGTATCAAGAGTTCTTAACTATGGAGCTTATACTGGGAAACAATGTGAGGGGAAAGAAGAAAAATGGACAGGCACTTTGACAAAGTCAAAGGGGGCCATCCCTTTTGATAAGGAGACTTTACAGATAAAAGGTGAAAAGGGAAAAAGGAAAACAGCAAATAAAAGTCAGGTCCCTCTGGTTCTTTGGAAACATCAGATGGAGCTTCTGGTTTGTGTGTGGTCTTAGAGCAGTTCATCTTTGGTTCAGGTCACTTGTAGAGATGGTCGTCTCTGCTAAAAATTTCCTACATAATTGGGCTTAACACATTAAATTTACTTTGCCAATAACCAGGCCAAATAATGAAAATTAGCTCAAACTTTATTTCTCTGTTGTCAGTAAAATTTAGAACCTTTTAGACCAGGAAATTTACATTTTTAGGTTAGTTAATTGTCGTGCGCACATGTTTGTGTGTGTGTATGTGTGTGTGTGTGTGTGTGTTTGTGCACTCATGTGTGTACATATATACATATATGTGTATGCATGTATATGTATATAGACATAGATATGAAACTCAGATACAAGCAAAAAAATTAGAACCCAATTTTTACACTTAGCATTATTCACTTCCCCATCAGGAGGATGAGATTCCGCTAAAGAATTAATAACAGAACACTTTTTGTAAGATGGACTCTAATAAAAAATGAATTCATTTAAAAGTTACTAGATATTGCCTTACATTGAATCCTCTCTGATGTTCTGCCATGTACATGGCAATGTTCTTTTTTTCTTTTCTTATTTTGTATTTAAGTATAAAGTAAATTTTAAAACAAAAGTAAACAAATAAGTTACCAGATAAACTTCAGTTGTAACAACAGGTTCTGGGATGGAATGTATAAATACAATGAATAACCAATTTCAAAACAATGCATATCAATTAAGTGACTTATAATAAAACATTTTCAACTTCTAGCCATGTTCAAAGGAATAACCCCTACTAAAAGTGGATCTCTCTTTTAAGTCATTTACATTTCATTAACACAGAACTGACCAGTTATGATATTAACTTCTGTAAATAACAGAATTCTATCCTGGTTTCACAAATCTTTACATCATTTCTTAATTATCCCCGTACCCTTAAGGGAAATTAAAGAAACTTAACTTGCACAGGAATATATAAGTAGTTAACAGGTATCAAGGCTAAATACTTAGTTGTTTGGAATACAGAAAAGACTAAAATTATGGACCAAACAGCTCAAATCTTATATCTGCATCTCACTATAGTAACTCAGATATAGTTCAGCATTAACCTAAAAAGTAAAGATGTAATACCATGTTCCTACTGATCATACTAACGTATTTATAAATGGAACTACTGACCACAAATTTAAAGGTAAGCAGCTTAGAACCAAAAAGAATGGAACAAAGAGATTCAGTTAGCACAGAAGTCAATAATACAAACCAGAAAGTGACCACTACTTTGTTATAATTCACCTAGTTGTCAGAACAGGCAGGGATGTGAAGTAGAGAAGCAATGAAGCATGAAATGCTATAGCAAACAATAGTTCTACTAATCATATGTCATTTCCAAATAAAGCTAAAATAGAAAGCCTTCACAAGACATTAATAAATCTCCAAAGAGGCTGCTTTTAATTACCTTCAATTGTTTCTATAAAATTTGAGGCAGCTAGGTGGTATAGTGGATAGAGTATTGGGCCTAGAATCAGGAAGCCCTGAGTTTAAATCTACTTTTAGACTCTTACTATGTGACCCTGGGCAAGTACTTAATCTCTGCTTCCCTCAACTGCCTCAACTGTAAAGTGAGGATAATATCAGAACCTACTTCCTAGGGTTCCTAGGATTCCTAAGATCAAAGGAGATAATATCTATAACGTGATTAACACAGTGCCCATCACATAGGTGCTTAATCAATGCCTATTTCCTTCCCTCACCTTTCACTCAACACTTCATATCAACAATTTGTTATACTCTCAGATTAATTATTTTACATGGTGTGGTAGAAGAGAAATGGAAGGAAAAGGTCACTTCCTTTACAAAAGAAGTTTAAATAATGAAGTAAGCAAAATCTATTCTTCACCAATAAAGTAAACCTTAAAAGTACATATTTTTAAAACACTTATAAAAAACTGAATATAGAAATGCCTTCCCCTTTCTTTCCTAACATATATTATTGTATAGCAATTCAAAAACCTATCACAAAAAAAATATCTCCTGAATTTCTCCAATTATTAGGTTACTAACATCTATACTAGATTACAATGTTTAAATACAAAACTGAAGTCCTTAGCTTTTCTTCTCTGGCATCCAATTATTTTTCTAATTCATATTAGAAAATTGTATACTGCTTCCAGACATCTCACAGAGTATTATATCTGGTCACAAAAAGGAAATCTATAAAAGGCTAAACCTGCTGTTGAAGCACAAGTTCTAAAGGGAAGATGATCTTCCAAACTATCCAACGTCAGATAATTGAAGAGAATATTCCGCTTCCAAAGCAAAAATGCTACCCTTTCTCCCCTTTCCACTGGTCTCTACTCAGAGGAGAGAACAATGTTAAAAGAAGTTTAACAACAGGAAAATTAAATTTAGTTGCTACTTTTAAAGGTTTAGTTTCAGAAAACTAGTCTAAATGATAATGATGACAGGCTGATGACTCACATCAACCCCTCTGTACTGTACATTCATCCCACACCCCTCCTTCTATTTTTAAAAAGCTCAAAACCAAAATAGCAATTTGATACATACAGTATCATACCCCCCCTCCCCACCACCACCACCAAACATCTCCTTCCCTCCTAAAAGGAATAGCAATCAAAATGACAGACTACTTCTGCTACTTACCCTTCTATGTGCATAGAAAGTTTTGAGGATGACTTTGCACAATGTCTTTCACACATGGTAGACTGCTCTGAAGGCTTAGGATTAAGCATGACATCTGATCCCTTACTGAAAATAATCGGAAGAAATTAAAGTTATACAATTACCAAATGGAGATTGCAGATGCATCCAAAAAAAAAAGAAAAGGCAATATATATTAAGTATAGTTGAAAAAAATATTCCAACAGGACTAAAAATCCATGGCCCTAAAATTCATTATTGGGGTGACATTGGGACAAGTTAAATCACCTTTCTGGGCCCAAGTATCCTCATCTGTAAAATATCTGCCTTGGAACTGACAGAAAACTCAAATAGGATAGCATATTGTATGTGAAGAGCTTAGTAATTATAAAGTCGTATGTAAATATAAGCTCTTACAATATTAACTTGAAGGACTCAAACTATGAACGTCATTCACATAACTATATTGTAGCTAAGAAGTCTATGAAATGTTGTCTTCCAAGATGAGTAAATAATAGACTAAAGTCAATTCTCACATTTCAGTTCTCACCCTGAGAGATGAACAACTGCTTATTCAGGGTTCCTCATACAACAAAATGGTGATTTTTCTGTTTTCAAAATACCTAAGTGGGGAGGGGAAGAAGCAAACTTTCTCACTTACTCATTAAAAATAAAAACTGCCAGAGGATAAACTAACAAACCTAGCAGTCTGATATCATCAAGGAAATTATGCTGGATTTGGAGTAAGGCTGACCTAACATGGCCTAACACAATATAGCATGATATAAGTTAGGATATAAAATCTTTGAAGGCAGGGAATGATTTGTTTTTCTATTTCCTGTATCTAGTATAGTCTCCAGTATATAGTCGGTCTTTTAAAAATACTTGCTGAAGGGCTAATATGAAATATATTTTATATTATTTCACAGTATTAATTGATAAAATACCTTCTCAAGGGAGCGGAAGGGGAGGAGCAGGAGGAGAGAAGAGAATTTGGAACTCAAAATTTTATTAAAATGAATATAAAAATGTATATGTAACAGAGAATACTTAATGAAATAAATAAGAACACATTTTTAAAAATACTTGTTGAGTCAAGAGAGATCTGGGTTCAAATCCCTACTCTAACCCTATCTATGACACTATAGACAAGTGAATCACTTTTTCACCTGTGAAATCCAAGTGATTATATACGATTACTTTCCTCCGGGGTTACTATTAGGAAAGCAATTTGTAAACCTTCAAGAGCTACAGAAATTGTTAACTATAAAAATAAAGTATCAAACTGGAAACCTGTCAACATGTTTTTATTCACAGTTGTCTGTTGGGACGCTGACCAGTTCCAACTCTAGCTGTAACAATTATATGACGGCAGAAGAAGAAGTAATTATTTTAAAACTGACCAATTTTTACCTGTATGTAATGGAAACTAAAACAAGCTTACTTTTTTCCTGCTTTTTCACTTTTAGGGAATCTCCCAGAAAAATACAAATCTAGACTTCTAATTCATATACAATTTCACCACATGGCCCCTGGAATTCACTGGAGTATATATCCCCTTGTAAATATGTATTTTTAAATAATTGCTGTTTCTCTTTTATAAAGGAAACAGTATAGTTATGATAAATAATTAAGGGCCTAATTAATAGTATTTCCAAAATGGAACTAATATGGATGAGGCCATCTATACATGATAGCATTCTCAAGCACTGATAAAGTACAACAAAGGTAGAAAAGTTTAGTAAGAACTAAATATTCCTACTCCTCTTTTAATAACATTTCAAATTTAATTATATTTCACATACGAAGTTCTTTTACATTTTTTACAAAGCACCTTCCTCACAACAACCCTGTGAGGAAAGTACTACAGGTACCATTTAGTCCCAATTCACAATTACACAATGGAGACTTGCTCAAGGTCATCTGAGAAGTAAGTAGCAGAACTGGAACTCAAATCCAACTTCCTTTCCAAATCCAATGATCTTTTTACACAAAGCTGAATTTTAGAGCTAAAAAAAAAAATGTACAGCTCATCTTGTCTAGCCCCTTCATTTAAAGAAAAAAGGATCAAGAAAAGTAATTTGCGAAAAGATAACTAGCAGCAAAGCAGTACTAAAATCAGTGTCTCTTGATTCCTAGATTCTTCCCAGCATATCATCCTTTCCTAACTGTTAAAGTACGATTAAAAACATGTATCTCTGATGGCACAAAATTTATTAACCCTCTATTTCAAGAGCTAGCCAATTAGCAATACAGCAGGTTCTTTATGTCTTCTAAGTGCGTGTGTCCATGTAGCCCACAAGGTTAAGATGTATATTTGACTCCTGGACACTATTAATAGCATATTTTCTATACAAAATGAAAATCTGAGTTGAAAGAAAAAATAAGTCACTTCATGTTTTTAAGTGACACCCTTTAATCTGGTATTTGTGAATAAGTACAATAAAGAAGAAAAGAAAATTGGTTCTGGATCTTAGTTTTTAAAATATCACTATGCCAAAATGAACTATACCAAATAGAAAAAAAATTTTTTATAATTTTTTCTATTATATTTCTTCTATATTTCAGAAATTTTAAGCATTTTTAAATTTGTGGATTCCCGTAAGTCACACTTTTTAAAAAGAGAATCATGCATTCCTTAATATCTAATTTTCCCATTTTGTCTTGATATGTTAAAAATTACCAACTGCTTGGACAATAATCAGTCAACAAAATGATTCGTAGTAATTATCTTTCCTTTATCAAACTGAACACACAAATCACGTATTATATTCAAGCTTCCTGTGCCAAACATAATAAAAGGCACTTTAATCATATTATATTGTCACTAAGTTCACTCAACTTAAAAAGTATTCAAAGGTTGAAGATATAGAAATCTTTGTTTTTCCGTATAAAGAGGCCACCAAAAAAAGTCTTTGGCAAATTGATTTAAAATCCACATTTCCTATTTGAATTCCAGGGCATTTTTCTTCTAAACAAGTTATTAGTGGCCTTTTCAATATGCTACTTGTCAAAGAGTGAGTTTGTGGTATTTGTAATTCCTGAGGCTAGTTGATAACTATGCTAAGAACACAGAATAATTTTACTATCTCTGAACTAGAAAATACGGGAAGTAATGCACCCCTTTACCCTGTGAAATCTGTTGACCCAGTGGGAAAGACAAGCCATCAGAATGCCAGTAAAAGACAAGACAGACATTGTCTAAAAAGAGTACTCTAATTATAGTTTTACTTCAAAAAGCATTCAGATTCAGAGGCCACCTCTGCCAAGTGAGAGCTACCTCCTCCAGAGTGGAAAAAGTCTTCATTAAGGTCACCTAGAACAGTAGGAAAAGTTTACTTTGGTTATACCCCTACCCTTCTTTCTTTTCCAAATCTTTCAAATATGTACCCCCCGGGGAACACAGGAAGCTTCAAAAATAAATAAGACCAAAGAAAAGGAACAGCAGGGGCAAAAATAAAAGTACCAAATGTAAAGAGATACATACCCCTGTATCGTGCAGAATTGGCATACCATAATAATCATAATCATCATAAAAAAAATTTATATAGTGCCTATGTCTCAGTCAGTATGCTGAGCTCTTTGCAAACATTAAGTCACAGTATCCTCGCAAAAATCCTAGAAGTACAAGCTATTATTATCCCCATTCCATTTTACAGTTGTAGAAATTGAGGCAAACTGAGGTTATGTGATTTGCCCAAGGCCACACTTCTAGTGTCAGAGGCAGGATTTGAACTCAGGTCTTCCTGACTCCAGACCCAGCACTCTATCTACTGCCCCATCTAGCTGCCTCTATTCAGAGATATTCTGTACCAAAAAGGTGCACTAAAGTTATACAGTAATCTCCCAAAGTATTTGGAAATTTTGATAGATAGATAGCCCTACTTGCTCAAACTAAAAAAGCTACCAATGCGGGTTCTAATCCTAAATCTATACTCTTACTAACTCTGTAATTTGAGGGAAAATCATTCAACCTCTCAATTTCAATAATGATAAAAATAAGGAAAAATAACATTTGTACTATCTTATTCAGTTATTGTAAAAATCAAACAAAAATACATGTAAATCAAGCAGCTAATAAGCATCTAGTATGTTTTCAGGCACTGTGTATTAGGCATACAAAGACAAAAATGAAAGTCTGTGCCTTCAAGTGCTTACAAAATTATAGGGAGAACACACATGTGCACATATACAAAATAACAAGGCAATTTCAGGAGGAGGCACTAACAATGGGAGAAATGAGCAAAGCAGAATTTGAATGCGCAGTTAGCAAATTCAAAGAGCATGTTAATAGTAGTTTTTGATACGATGTCATGAGCATTTCCATCATTTATCTACACTGTCCAAGGTTAACTCTGTTTAATCCAATGGTTCCTCTCCCTCCTTATCCTTCTTGACTTCTCTGTAGCATCTGACACTGGACCACCTCTTGCTTTTCCTATCTCACTGTCACTTCTGAGTTTTCTTTGCTGAACCACAACCCATTTCCCTGCCCCTTCTCATGAGTGCACTCAGGGATCTCTCCTAAGCCCTCTTCTCTTTCTTTGCATACTTCTTCAGTAATCTCATCACAACCTTCATCTTGGTCTTGAGATCCATCCTGCAATAATCAACTGCCTGCTGAGACATCTAGATATGACCACCTGATTATCCTGTAAGAAACAAAAATCCCTGCACTTGAGGAGCATGCATTCTAGTGGGGGTAGGGGGAACATGTATATGGAACATTACCAAGTTATTTCTGGGGAGATAAGGATAGCAACTGGGGTTTGGGAAGAAGCAAGATAGATCATTTTATAAGGCGTAACTCTCAAACTGAGCTTTGAAGGATGCCAAGGACTCTATGAGGCAGAAATGATAGGGCAGTGCATTCCAGGCATGGGGATAGCATTTATAAAGGAATAGAGGCAGGAGAAGCAACATCATATTTTTGAATAGGAAACAGGCCAGTCTGACTAGAATGCAGACCCCAGAAATAAGAGTAATATACTATAAACATGGAAAATTAGGCTGGAGCCAGACTGTGACAGGCTTTAAAAACCAAACCGCAGAAGAGCTAAATGATCTCTCTTCTTCGATACATCCTCCATATTACAACCTATATACGGTATTCTACCTGCTGCCTCTATGGCTTTGCAAAAGCTGTCCCATATGCCTAGAATGCTATCTCTCCCCTCACCTCCATCTCTTGGAATCTCTACCTTCCTTAAAGGCTGAACTCAGCTGTCACCTCTTAGACAAGGCTTTCCCTAGTGGCCCAAGTTGTTGGTGTTCTCCTCTTCCTCCTTTCCCAAGGAAATTATTTTGTATATATTTTGTTTCACCTCCAGTAGAATATAAATGTCTTGGTAGCAGAGAACGTTAGGTTTCTGTCTTTGTATTATCCACATGCTTTTTTCTGTCTTCATATTCTCCCATAGCCACACCTAGATAGCACAAGGAAGGCGCTTAATGCATGTTGAATTGAATTAATGTCATCTATTAAATATGTCTTCTTTTGCTCTGCATATTAGGAATCACATAAGGATTTGGATGGGTGCATTTCAGACCCTCCCTCCCCCAGGTTTTAATAATACAAGTCAAAAGAGGACAGGCAGAAGTCCCAAGTTCCTCCTCAGCCTAGATCCCTTTCGTATTTGGTGTAAAAGAAAGCACAAATGAATGGCACAGAACTTAATTCAGAGAAAAGAGAAAAGACTTTGGGCAACAGTTTCCTTTTAGACAGTCACCAGCATAAGCTTCCCTGGAGTTTGACTGATGCTAAGAAACACAGGTTTGCCTCACTGACAGATTTCTGGTAGCCAGGGTCTCTCTTTCTTCCTCCCAGTCCAGTCATGTGGAGATGGTGAAATTCCTTGGGCCTTACTGGAGCTTTCCATTAAATAAAAAGTATATTTCTTCAAGTTTCCTCGAGATTTCTCCAAGAGTTCAGCAAGTGATTTGAAAATGCTGGAAGAATAAAAAGACACTAGCCAGAGGGCCTTAACCTGGGGCCCACAAACTTATTTTTGTTGATGTTGTTTTGGGGTAATTGTATTCCAATATAACTGTTTTCCTTTGTAAACCTCCTTTTTTTTGCATTTAAAAACAATTTAAGGCTCTGAAATTGTACATACTCTTTGACCCAGTAATACCACCACTATTAGATCGGTATCCCAAAAAGATTAAAGAAAAAGGGAAAGGACCTATAAGTACAAAAATATAGCAGTTCTTTCATGGTGACAAAGAATTGGAAATTGAGAGGATGACTATCAATTGCAGAATGGCTGAACAAGTTGTGGTATATGATTGTAATGGAAGACTATTATGCCGTAAGAAATGACTAGCACAATGGTTTCAGAAAAATCTGGGAACATTTGTATGAATTGATGCAAAATGAATCGAGCAGAACCAGGAGAACACTGTATGCAGCAAAAGCAAAATTGTAACGATCATCAACTGTGAAAGACCTGGCTATTCCAATCAAAAATACAATGATCCAAGACGATTCCAAAGGACTCATGATTAAAAAAAAAGCCATCCACTTTCGGAGAGAACTGATGAATTGAGGGCAGATTGAAACATACTTTTTTCACTTTATTTTCCTTTTGTGGGGGGACATGGGTAATATGGAAATGTTTTGCATGACTCCACATGTGTAATTGATATATTGCTTGCCTTCTCAATGGATAAGGGAGGAGGAGAATTTGGAACTCAAAATTTGAAAAAAAAAATGAATGTTAAAAATAATATATAAATATACGAAATAAATAGATAAGCAGATAAACGTAAAAACAATATAATGAGAAGGGGCCCACAGATTTCACCAGACTGCCAAAGGGGTCCATGACATCAAAAATAAAAATAAAGGTTAGGAACTTCTGCTAGATAGCTGGCACAAAGGAAACAACAGAGACGCCCCAAAAGGGGAGATTCCTATTCACTCTCCTAATGTCTCTGGGCCTCGGTATCCTCCTGTCCTGGATGACCACCTGAGATGTCTTCCAGCCCTAGATCTAAGATCCCCAGGTAGGAACTTCCCCACACCTCCGGCCCCTGACACACCCCTCCACTAAACCCGGAGGCTACGAGGTGGAGGTGAGAGACCCCAGGCTCCAGTCCCCCTCACGCGCAAGCGTGGGGTGTGGTTCTCTCCCCCGGGGTCAGGAGGTCTCCGTGGCCTAGAGGCCAACTCCGACTAGGAGAAGCCTTTCATTCTCCCCTCCCCCTTCCCCTCCGCTCCGCTCCCCTTCGCTTCCCCTCCCCCACTCCTTTCCCCTCCTCTCCCTCTTCCTTTCTCTCTCCCTCCCCCTCTTCCCCTTCCTTCTCCCCGCTGGCTAGGTTACCTGGGCCTCCGGAAGAAATAGGGCCCCGGGGCCCTGTCGAGGGGTGCGGGAGGGGAGGCCCAGGCGGCGTCGACGGGCGGGAGGCGCAGCTGCCACGGGATCTCCTCGGCCGCCCGCACCAGCCCCTTGCAGTGCTGCCGGAGGATCCAGCCCCGTCCGGTCGCCATGGAGACGCTAGAACGCCGGCCGGAGCGGGACGGAGCCCGAGGGCGGCCCGGAGCCCAGATAGAGGGGAGGGGCTCGTCGCCTACCCCCTGTGGAGGAGGAGGAGGAAGGAAAAGAGGAGGAGGCCGCCGCTCTAACGACCGTCAGCGACTCCGTGCTCACGGCCCCCGCCCGCCGCCACTCGCCGAAGTACTCCGGGCCTCCGCGGAAATTTCTTCCTCAGGCGCCCGGCCCCATCACCGCCTGAGGCCGGGCCGTTTTCCTCCGCCCGCTGGCCGGTGGCGCGCAGGTCGCTCTTAGGTACTAGGCGGCTGAGCTGGCGAAGGAAAGGTGGGGTGGGGGTGGTTTAATGGCTCGTGTATAAGGTCGCTGCCCCCTAGGAACCTAGGACAAATTTACGGAGAACTGACAGAGGCCCTGGAGCGACTAACGGATGGGGAGCGTAGTGGGAGGAGAGGGAAAGAGAGTCCTGACCTTGCTCCTTACCAACAGTCCCTAATAAAAAAGACCATACAAGAGATGAAAAAAAAACTCCAAGCTGTTAGGTTTTTGGTTTGTTTTTTTTAAAATTTGATGAAATCGATAAACCATTAGCTAATCTGATTGGGAGGAGGGAGAGAGAGAGGTCAAACAGGCAAATAAAATGGATAAAGTGCACATCAGAAAGGAAATTTTAAAGTTATTAAAAACCACTTTACACAACTATACGGGCTACAAAACGGGGAATTCTAGGGAAACTGACATATGTCTGCAAAAATATAAAACGCACCTAAACGTTCCGGAACGATGCCGCGCCTCTGTGCTGCCAGGCTTGGGCTTCATCTTATGTTGTGTGTAAGCTCTTAGAGGTCAGAAACTTTCAATCTTGCCTTGGCCGTTGGTGGGGGCTGGAAAGTGTCGATTAATTCATTCACGCATCTTCGTAATTATTTCACTCCTAAACCTACGCCCAGCAGCTTTTCCAGTCTGGCAGTTTACTTTCTCTAGTCTCTACTAAACCAGTGCCCTTTATCATGAGGAGTCTTGAGAATTTTTATGCAATTGCTTCTGTAAACTGGAGCAAAACATTTGTTGTTGTTTTTAAATAAAGCACTAATAAAGGATAACAATTCTTACTAATAGTACAACTGATAGAACGTGAGGGAGTCTTGAATTTCATATATCATACGCAGATAGATTCAAAACGCAGGCCTATGCCTCAGTTTCCTCATCAGTAAAACGAGGAGTTGGGCTAAATGGCTTCCCCTGTTTCTTCCAGCGTTTAACAGTCTATGATTATAAGTTACCGCCAATAATACAGGCTTGTTAAAGCTGGAATCGTTGGATTAGTGCTTATATGAGCGCTGCGAGAACTATTGGCGTAAAAATGCTATGTCAGTACAAAGTATTAACAGAAAGCTTTACTGCTAATTAATCTGCGATTGATCTGGTGAAGTTCATTATCTTGATTTTACGGAAGAAGTACGGGAACCCAAAGACCTAAGTAATTTTCCCATAATCACAGAAAAAAAAAAGTAAATGAACAGGAATTAAAATTAAGTCGATTCAATTTACACAATCCTTTTAGTTTAGGGTACTAGGAGATTTGCCTTTTATAGTTATTAAATATCCATATAACTCTTGATTTTGCAAGAGGTTAAAGGGAAAGTGCATAATTGAACTGCAGAGAATGGGGAGAAAGAAAATTTTAAACTTGCCACAATTTTTTTTAAAGTGTAGTCCTTTCTAATACTTCCAACTTCACTTTCAAATGAGAACCTGAGAGGTGACGAGAGGGTTAATTTGAGCTTCCCACACATTGCATTGTGGGATTTGTAGTCCGTTTTTACTTCCCTACGGCGGGTAAGTCTACCAATAACGACGTCTGCAAACTACTCGTCCCAGGGATCCTCGATATTTTCCAGGAAACTTTGGAAATACCATGGCGGGGGGATATATGAATGTCAATTGCCGCGGGTAAAAGTTGCCGTTTCTATTTGAGTAAGAGGAAGGCCATAAAGGCAAGCAAGTAGAAATCTTCATTTTAATTAGAAACCGCTACAGCTCACAGATCTCTATGAACCCTGCGTCCCTGCCTGTGGTTCTAAGGGTCACTGCGGACCGCGGTAGGTGGTCAGAGCGGGCGTGCAGACTCTAAACTCGTGCAAAGTGTGGCTGGTGGTCCGTTCCGGCCGGGGAACCTTCTTTTTCCAGCATGATTTCTGCGTCTTTACTTCGAGCTATTCAGTGCACAGAGAAGCTGCACAGCTCCCCTGGGAAGCGACTGCTTTTGCTCCAGCGGGTCCCCTTTAACAAAGCCTGTATTAGGACGTGGCCATGTTTGAGGTGGGGGCTCCTGGAGCAAAGGGAAGTTGTGTGGCAACCCAGAGGCATGCTTAGGGTCACTCAGAGAGGCATCTGGACTCAGGGAAACAAACCCCCGAGAGCAGAAGAGGACGGCAGCAAACAAGTGTCTCTGCAGAAAAGTCAGAGAGGAGGACCTGCCCTTTCAACTTCACAGAGAGGTAATCATCAGTGAGTTGCTTGTGCCTTTTAAATCTAATGTAATGTTAGAAAAAGAAAGAAAAATTGACACAAAGATAGAATACGAACACAACCAGAGTCATAGAAGACACTTCCTCGGCAAATTCGAACGCTTCACACGTTTAATAATATCAAAATCCTACCGGAGTGCGACTTACTGGTGTTGTTTTGGTCAAGTCACTTCATCTCCCTAGGCCTCAGTCCGCTTCTCAGTAAAAAGAGGGAGTTGACCTAGGAGGTGTTTTAAACCTTTTTGTGTGTTACGGCAGTCTGGTGAAGCCTGTGGACCCATTCTCAAAATGATATTTTTAATCGCATCAGATAAAGTATGCAGAATTACAAAGAAAATCATTGTATTGAAGTTAAAGACTTTCCCATCCTAGTGCTGGGATCCCCGAAATCTCTCCGTGCACTGGCTCAGAAGATTGCTAAAGTCTTTTTCAATTCTAATTATCTTTGATCATAATCTGCCCCATTACACCTGGAAAAAATAATGAGGGAGAAGGGAGTTACTACTTAATAGACTGTTGTTATCCATTAGGAAAAAAAATGACTAGAACCCAGCTCAAAAAAAAAAAGAAAAAATATTCCCATTTAATTTTCATGTGATTATTTTAGTTATACTCAAGAATTATTTAGCAGCCCCCTCTAGGAGCCCAACAGCGGCCTACGTTCTGTAGTTGTACAAAAGCAGCCTTTCCCTGTCTCTAAAGCACTCTCTCTTTGGGAAGCAGGATACACATCATAAAATAATTCCAGAGTGAGAAGATAAAGGGCAACCATGGCTTTTTGAAAGTAAGACTATAATAAGGCATGCTACAGATAAAGGGGAGAGATTAGGAAGGGTTAGACTCATTAAATTAAGTAAGGTTTTACGGAGGAAGTTGTACTTGAACCGGGTCTTAAAGTGGGTTGCCCTATGTTGGAGAGACACCCTAGTTTAGTGGAAAGAGCTATGGGTTTGGAGCTGGAGGGCCTAGGTTTGAGTCTGGGCCCTGCCACAGCTCCACATCTGTACTACAAAGTATCATTCATTGAAAGATGAAGGAAAAAGCCATTACCTAACCAGAGAATTAGCATCCAGAAAAGTGGATTTGTGAAAATCCAAATATTGAAGATGAACAAAGCTCCCTGAAGCTTTCTCCATTTCTGAAACCATTGGGAGATGGGGTGACAACCCTGGGTGTGTGGTGAGAGTTACCTGTTTGGAACAATACAGTAAACTATATACATCTAAACCATGATTTAGACGGGTGGGTTACCTTTAACCAAGTAGGTATACCTACTGTCTCATCTCAACCTGTGTTCCAGACCATGAGAGTGAAGTGTACGATCCTAGTTATTTTTTTAAGAAGGAACTAATCCTGTACAAATTTGTTTATGGATGTCAGAACGTAAGCTAGTTTTCAATATCAAATGTTCCTTAAAATTAAATTATATTTTCCCATGCCTTTGCTTGTAGAAGTAGCCTAGCTGAATTCAAGACATGTATTTAATCCATTCAGGAAACTTCCGTCGTTTTTCACAAATGATCCTGTTTGTAAGAAGTATAGTGAATATTTTTATCTGTGTTGAGAAAGCCACATGGAAAGTACAGGGCATTCCCCACATCTGTTCAGTTTACAAATCGGTTGGGATGCCGAAATTCCCTTTCCAATTTCCATTCTTGCTTACTGAAATGAGTCTCTGGCCTATCCAGTGGGGGGTGGCATTACCAGAAAATGATGACAAACTAAGTTGTTGAAGCCAAGACTTTATTTCACTCTTTAACAAACAAATTACCAAAGTCAATTTTTCAGGCCCTCTTTGCATAATTCATGTAGTGTGGTATTCTTATAATAGTTTACAATTCACACAACTCTGGGCAGAATATTGTAGCAGTTATCATGAGAACTGCAGAAAGAAGAATTGTATTTGTACATTGAAAATGTGTGGAGATTCGGCCGTTTACCTGGCATCGTGGTGTCTTAACAGTTTTAAGTAAAGCACTTTGGAGACTGACTTTACTTTTTGAAAACTTAACAACTAAAACAAATTTCTTTAGTGCTGATTTCCACACATGTAACCCCTGATATTTGGGCCCCCTTGTAGCAGCGGGGCTTGCAGGTTTCAACCATGATAACTATCTTTATTTTCACCCACCTCTAACTGAAATTTAGCATTTCCCTCCATTATCTAAAAACATTCTTCCGAGAAGGGGTCTGTAGGCTTCATTAGGCACAGATCAAAATGTTGCTTTTAGTCGCATCCGACTCTTCATGACCCCTTTTGGGGTTTTCTTGGCAAAGATACTAGAGTGTGCCATTTCCTTCTCCGGCTCATTTTACAGATGAGGAAACTGAGGCAGACAGGGTGAAGTGACTTGCCCAGGGTCACACAGCTAGTAAGTATCTAACATCAGATTTGAACTCAGGCAGATGAGGCTTCCTGACTCCAGGCCTGGCACTCTATCTATCCTCTTTGCCACCTAGTTGGCCTTCTACTCCTAGTAGTACCAAAATTTTATTTATTGGTATGTGTATAGTTCGTGTATAACTTTTGTTGTTTTCCCTTTACAGTGAAAGAAGCTGGAAGAGATTTTACCTATTTAATAATAGTGCTTATCGGAATCGGTGTCACAGGTTGAGAAAATAGCAAGTACAATTTCTAAATTTCTCCGTTTACCTGTTGCCTCAATTAGATCTTATTTTGTTTTCACCTGGTTATCCTGTGATTTCAGGTGGCTTATTCTATGTGGTTTTCAACGAACTTTTCTCCTCGTCCAGTCCTAGTAAGATTTTTGGAAAAGCCTTAGAAAAATGCAGATCTCATCCAGAGGTTAGTTGTTAAGACTGTGACCACATATGAACTAGAAAATAAAATGGAAACAAGAAAGGCGTGTCACACAGGATTCTAGTACTGACTGAAATTGAATGCAACCTAACTTCATGGGATTATAATACTGCATTCCCAAGGGGAAAATGTGATTCTATATTAGAAGCAGAGTGGTATAATGAAGAATGCATGGTTTAGAGTTAGAAAAGAGGAGGTTGAAATAGATGGCCATTGAAATCCCTTTCATATCTGTATCTATGAACCTGTATAGGAAGCATTTTGAGCCCTTCCAAGTGAAATTCAAACAAAAATTCATGCTAGAGTTATAAGTGATGTAAAATGTAGTCTTATATGGTTAAAATATGCCAGAGTGTTCAACTGCGATGTATTGACTTTTCCAAAGCTCATTTTAGTGCCCAAAAGTATTACTTTGCTCGATATACTAGTGGCAGAAAAATATTAATTCATCCTTCACTTACAGTGCTAGATTTACTTACTTCCTAGAAATAGCTCAGTTACAGAGAGATGATTAAGACTTGAGTGAGTAACTTGAAAAAGGTATTGGCATCATTGACATCAATTAAGGTATCATCATACATGGCCAAAGATTAACATCAAAAAGCCATCTCTCGCTCCCCATCTGCCCAATCTTAGCCATTTTATGGTGGGAATTAGAGCCCTCTCCAGAGTTTTCCCTTTTTCATTGATCTTTGAGTTCTTAGAAGCCAGTGTACAACCTGGAGGGTCTTTGGTGTATAGAGAACTAAGTATAAATAATATGAATAATCAGTATGGATAACAGTGTAGCTAGAAAGATTATATTATGGAACTCATCCACTTAGATGATGTCCACTGTTGTTGAGCAAAGCAGAATTTCATAAAATGAAGCTAAGACTGACATCACAGTGAGAATTTGTATAATCTAAAAGACTAACTGGTGCTTTAACCAAGCCAAACAGTTACTAAAAAGAAATAATTATTGTGATGTATTTAATCTATTGCTCTTTGAAGTTAATTATATGAATAAGCACCTGTTCCAACTTCACAGTTCTGGGGCATACATGTTATAACATTACTCTTTTTTGGTTTATGCCAGAAAGCAAAGAAACTGAATATCCACCTCAACAAAGAGATAGAGTATTAGAGGGGTGAGAGAAGTAATATAACTAAGGGAAGAATATTTTCGCATTTTTGGATGAAAAAATTTATTTGCCTTAGCAAAGGTTTCTAAAGGAACATAATTTAAAACTCTGTTTAAAAACTGCATAGCTGCTTCACTATGAATTTCCCATTAGAAGTAGTTTATTAAAACATCTAGACCTAATCTGTTGTAAACATGTCAATATTAATTGATTTCTACCTTGCCCTACCATTTGCTTTTTAAAGTATTTTGTTTTAATAGTGTCTTATATTAAACTTTGTTCTTTAAATCACATTAAAACCTTTGAACATTTGATTTTAACATCATGAGCTGCTGTTAGTATCTGAATGCCTGAACATTTTGTTTTCAGAGACTTTTTGTGTTTAGTGGGGGTTGTTGAAAATAAATTTTCACTTCAACTTTTATTGAGGCTTTGTAATGAAACTATATAAAATTGTTACCTATTTTAAGCCAGTGTATCAAAATCATTAAAAAACTAAAAATCACCCAAAAACAACTCTTCTCATTTCTTTCAAGGTCTTTGTTTTACTTTAAGACTGGAGTTGTGACATAATAGGATTATGCTTACTGATTTTGGGTAGAATAAATCTCAAGCTTCCTGAAAGAAACATTTTATATGAGGAACCTCTTAAAAGCCATTTACTTTTAAGCTACTTTCTTTTTTTTCCATAGGTAGTCAGTGTTTTTGGTCACAGTATTAAAGGCTATGGGGAGTCAACAAGGCGAGGTAGAAGACAGCATGTCAGGTAGGATAACTTTGCTTGTAATGAAGTTAAGTAATTATGAAAATTAAACACATTCAAACATGATTTGCTTATCTTCTTGGCAGTCATATTGAATATGTAAAAGATGGGCTAAAGTATATGCGACTGAAATTTTACATTGAAGGCTCAGAACCAGGGAAGCAAGGAACTGTGCATCTTGAAGTGAAAGAGGTATGAAAATAACCATGGATGACGTGATAACGGAATTCTTAGAAATTGACATTGCTGGAAAGAATAGCACCTTGAAGTATGTTTTTCCTATTTTCAGAACCCAGAAAGTGGCAAATATGAATTTCGCTATATATTTGTGGATGTTGATGCCTTTCCTAGAAGAACCATTGTTATTGAAGATAATCGATCCTGAGATAACTAACTAAAAGGAATAAGCAACTCTAATATGTTCTACTATGTCACATAGTGGGGAGTCACAACTATTCTGATTTTTCACAGTTCTCTTTGTGAGCCTATTATGAATAGGACATAAAAAAGGATGTTTAATAATGAAGGGATTTATGTTGCATTAGAATGATAATATAAAAGATCTTCAGTTGGGCAGAAAATCATGAAATAAAGTACGTCTGTATTTTATCCAAGTGAATTGTTATTCATGGACATTATTTTTGCTTCATCTAGAACAATGCCATCTTTCAAAATAGGAATATTCTTTTATTAAAATTTTATGCTGCTGAAATATGGAAGATGAATTATAGGACTCTGTGCTTTTCCTTATGTTATGCAACCTTATAAAAAACCTTCGAAATAAAATTAAACTTGGAAAAAAGATGTCAAAAGTAAATTATCTTGCTGTATATTTTTAAATCTGAGTTCAGTGTGACAAATATGAGGAAATAACTTAGGAATTAGAGCACACCAACTAATAATGAAGTAAAGCTGTTCAAAATTAACAACGAATGGATGCTATATTCAATTAATCATAATATTTAGGTATTCTTCATATATGCCATCTTTTATAATATGCTCTTTTGCTTTATATGGCCAAAGGAGACCTTGGAAATAAAGTTAGTGTAAATAACAGTTCCTTTAATTATAAATAATCTGTGTTGTATGAAGGTTTTTGTTTTATTTTTTGGTGGGGAATGGGAAAGAATTGACTGTCCCCAAATAGGGATAAAGATTGCTAAATCTGCTCCTAAAATCTTGGGTACAGAGCAAAGTGTGAGATCCAAGTGCTGGCCTTCTGGTGACTAAAATGTTGATATAGCCTTGCTAAAAGAAGGCAATACTTATTTCAAAACATTTAAAATAAAACCAATAAAACTTGCCCAAGTTTTAACTGTAAGAAAGGCGGTTGAATATGGAGAGAAAAAGCACTGGATTCAGAGTCATGGAAGTCCTGGGTTTGATTATCTATGTGATCATACATGATAGCCTCTCTCAGACTTTACTCAGCTATAAAATGGAAATAATATTCATATTATTTACTTGTTATGGTTATTGTGAGAATCTAATAAGCTATGGTACATAGAGCACTTTGTAAATCTTCAAATGCTATAGAAATTTTAGACATTAAAGTATTATACGTATTAGTGGTTGTGAGACCACCTTTATTTATAGAGATGTGGAGTATCACAGAGTGTTAGAATAATAATACCTAGCATTTACATAGTACTTTAAGGTCTTCAAAGCACTTTGAGGGTGATATTCAGAGTTTGAAACATATACATAAATTTGTGTTGACACTGAAGTATTTAAATATCATTTTGCCTCAAAATAAAGCATATGCTGTCTTTTATATAGGTATTGTCCTTTGGGTTACTTTGGATTCTGAGAGGGTCCCCTAATGGTGCCTGTGAAGACTTCAACACACTTTTGAAGTCTTTTTGCTTTTGGCCAGTAGGGTGAGATCAATAAAGATTTAGTCTCTAAATAAACCCTGTAAATTATTTGAGAGAGGGAGGCAATTTAAAAGTCTTACTGAACTATAAAGCACATGTACTATTTAGGGAAAATTCTAACTCAATTCAAATGTAAATACTATGGAAAATAGCTTCTATAAATTGAGACCATAACAACGGTGCAACAAATATGATACCACTTACACATTCAAGTAAAAAGATGGAATTAATGAAGACAACCGGGATGATGAAGGGACTGAAGATTACGACCTGTTGAAAGAAGTGAATTGGGATTCTTAGCCTAGAAACGAAGTTGAGTACAGCATTGTTGTCTGTCATCCAGTTGTCCAGACTGTCATCTGGGAAAGAAAATAGACTTGTTTGCTTGGCCCCAGAGGGCAGACCTAGGATCAATGGGAGGAAATTGTAGGAAAGCAAATTTGGGCTCTTGCTTTGATATAAAGAAAAGGTTCCCAACAATTACATCTATGAAAAAGTGGAATGTTCTGTCTCAAGACATAATGGGTTCCAACTTTTAGCAAAAGCAGAGTGACCAGTATACAGCAGTGGTATAGAGATTGTTATTAAGGTATAGATTTAATAGATTGCCTCTGAAGTCCCAACTCTGACACTGTAAAGAAAATTCCTATTAAGGTACAGATCAGTCCCTTTCAACTGAGATTCTATGAATTAGATTATTAGTTATTACTCCCTTTGCCCTGTTGGGTTGAAATGATATAAGGTCATATGACCCAACAGCTCTCCCAAATCCTGAAAAAGCAAAGAAAGGGAGAGCCGAGTAAGTAAATCCAGGAAGAAAACCAGACAGATAAACAGCAATCCTTTTTTTACATCCCCTCCTTCCCCATACACAAAAAACAGCAACAAAAAAGCCCTAGATCGCATAATCTCCAGAGCCAAAAAAAAAAAAAAAAACAGGAATAAACTACAGCATAAAAGCAGAAGCTGCTGTTTGCAATAAGAGGAATAACTAAGGAGCACAGACACCTGATCCAGGGTCCATGAAGAGAAGGAAAAGTACGGACTTGATGGCCTTTAAGGTCACTTCCAGGTCTAAATCTATGATACTAATAATACCAGGCAGCTAAGTGGTACAGGGGGATAGAGCGCTGGACCTTGAGTCAGAAAGACTCTTAGGTACAAATCTGGTCTCCAACCCTTACAACTGTGTGACTCTGAGCAAGTCAGCCACAGTCTGCCTCGTTTTCCTAACCTGTAAATTATGAATAGTAATAACATATACCTCCCAGGGCTGTTGTGGGGATCAAATAAGATAATATTTAAGAAGCTCTTTGCAAACCTTAAAATGCTATACAAATGCCAGCTATTACACTAGATCAGGTTAGTCTTACAGGGGTGGGGAACCTGTGGCCCTTTAGGTCCTCAAGTGTAGCCCTTTGACTGAATCCAAACTTCACAGAACAAATCCCCTTAATAAAAGGATTTGTTCTGTAAAGACTGGATTCAGTCAAAAGGCAGTACCCAAAGACCTAGAAGGCCACATATTCCCACCCCTGGAATAGGAATAGGATGAGAGCCCATTGTTCCTACTACCTCCAAGCTAGCCAGGTCACAGGGAAGAGACTCCAACCTATGTTTCCCTTGCTAGTTTCACTACAGCCTAATACTGCTGCCAATTCTTTCTATAGCTAGGGAGAAGGAAGAGGAAGATGAAATTACAAGTCCCTCTATTGCTAGCTCTCTCCTAGGTTCACTTTGGGGATTGAGGGGTGGGGACTGAACCTTTTAATAGGACTGGGCCAATTAAAATCAAAAGGATCCTGTTACCAAGAGAAAATGGTCCCTTCAGTCTAGTCATATAATCCTCCCCCCACCAACAAAAGTCCATCCAGGCTGCTTCATTTTACTTTGGTCCAGACTTCTAGTCTACAGATACCTAAGTAAGCTAGCGTACAAGGTATCAGTAGTTGCCAGCTTTATTATTGATACTAGAGAAAGCCGACTGCTAACACTACAGCATCTGCCACCCTTCATAGAAAGTGGCACTTCCCCCACCTCCACTGATCCACATATGCACAGAAAGACCACGTACAGAACTAATGAAAATTAGATTTTTTTTCTCAAACAATACAATTGTCATCAGGGCATTTAATATTAGTAGTTAACCTGGAGCTAGGAGCAGATGCTACTGTCAATGTCTGTGATATGAACTGAGAGTGTAAACAAGGGGTGGCATATAATTTTGCAGCTCTCTTAGTGATTTGCAACATGCCCAACTGAGGCAGTATTTTTTTTAGTCTTTTCACATAACTCCAGGTTATGAGCCCTTTAAATCTCAGCCATAGATTCACAGGATCGTGGAGCTATAAGGGATCTCAGCATCCATCCATCCTAACCAGCTCCAGATCTAAAATGAGAGCTCTCTAATTTTAAAGTTTTTCCTGGCATTAAGCCTCAGTTTGCCTCCTTGTAACTTCTAGCCATTCCTCCTGGTACTCTCCTGTGGGGCTAAACGGGGCAGTTCACCCGTTTTAGAAGCAATGTCATGAAAACTTGTCCTGCTCCAGTCCCAATGATCAGACTCAGCTTTACCAGCAGCTCTGGACTAGGCTGTGAACACCGACCCTGACCAGGGCCATCCTAGACTCTGCCCTTCATATCCACCCAATGGAATATGAATATCCCATCCGGTGAATATGAAGCCCTGGCCCTGAAGTTAAAATCCTGATTCAAACATATAAGTATGACCCTCCAAAAGCTATCTGGCCACATATACCCTTATTGTCCTCATCTGGAAAAGGGAGACAGCAGTTTCAGCAGCACTTGCCCCACAGGAATATTGCAGCGACTCAATGAGAATAATATTTGAAAAGTATTTTGCAAAATTTAAAGTGCTGTGTAAATGTCACTTGTTATTAGTATCCCTCATAATGTGTTTCATTCTGCTTGGAGCTTAAGTGGTGATCCATGAGTATTCTGGATGGCCTGAATTACCTCTACATGACTCACTCACTATCCCTGAAATCCTTCCTTGACCTGGGGAGGCCATCGCCGTTATCCTTTATCCAGGCAATGGGTTCCAGGTTTTCTGATCAGCTGCTCTCCAGCTGTCTTTGGCTCAGTGGCTACCGGCAGCACCTGGATAAGATGCTGATTTTTTTGTGTCCAAAGCGTAAGTACCTGGGACTGAGAGGCATATGCTGTCTAGTGCCAAGAGGGGAAAATGCACATTGTGAAGCCGTGACTTAGGAATGTGGTTCTCCAAGCCACTGTACCCCACTTCTTCCTCCAGCAAACCCTGGGACTTGATTCAAAACCTATTTCTGGTTTCTGCCTGCTGTTAGCTTTTCCATCAGACAGTCAGTCAGCATGTTGTGCTAACTTGACATGCTTTTGTTAAGTCACTTTGTGCTTAATGTGCCAGGCACTTTGCTAGACACTGGGGAACAAGAAGACAAAACAGGACCTGTGTTCAAGGAGCTTATGTTCTCTCGGGAGAAAGAGCACGTACAGAAAGAAGCAGATGCAAAGTAATTTGGGAGGAGGGGGTACTAGCAGCTGGAGAGATCAGTTAAGGTCTCATGGAGAAGCTGGAACTTAAACTGAGTTTTGAAGGAAACCAGGGATTCTAAGATTGGCAAAGGCAAAGAGGGAATGCATTCCAAGCACGGGATTCATAGGCTATGCAAAGAAGGAACATGGAATGTCCTGGGTGAGGTATAAAAGGCAAGTTTGGCTGAACTGAAGAGTATATTTAGAAGTAACATACAAGGCTGGAAAGGCAAATTGGAAACAGATTATGAAGGGTTTTAAATGCCAAACAGAGACCTTTATATTTTTATCCTAAAGGTAATAGGGAGCCAATGAAATTGAATGAAGAGAGGGGTGGTATAAGAGAGGTACACATTAAGAACACCATTTTGACTGCTATGTGGAGAAAGGATTGGAGGGAGGAGAGACTTGAGCAGGAAGACCAATTGGAAGACTATTGCACTAGTCCCAGTGAGGGATGGTGATGACCTGAAGTAGGGTTGTGGACATTTGAGTGAAAGGAGAGGCGGATGTGAGAGATGATATGGACAAGACCAGACAACTGATTGGCTGTGAGGGGTAAGAAAGAGGGGGTCCCCAAGGATGATTCCAAGGCTGCAAACCTGTGTGACTGGAGGGGTAGTGGTGACCTTGACAGAAAGAAGGAAGTTCAGAATAAAGATAAAAGAGTCTGAGGCATCTCTGGGTCACCACCCAGCTTTCCCTGTAGACGAGGCCACTAAGTTTCCCTCCCCCTTCTCCTGCCTTAGACCCTAAATTCCTTCTTTAATTATTGGAGAGGGCAGCTAGGTGACTTAGTGGATAGAGTGTCAGGCCTGGAGTCAGCAAGACATCTCCATCTGGCTTCAGTCACTCACTAGCTGTGTGACCCTGCACAAGTCACTTAACCCTGCCCTGGTTGCCTCACCTGTAAAATGAGCTAGAGAAGGAAATGGCAAACCACTCCAGTATATTTACCAAGAAAACTCCAAATAGGGTCATATTCCAAACATATGTTGAGGAAACTAGGAATTAGTCTTTCTTAATTCCCTCTTATTGATTGAAGTCTCTTTTAGATTTTATACCCAAAGTAAGCACTACCCCAGACTTCCATAGAAATCTCTCACTCCTTCCCCCCCCCCCCTTTTTTTAACCTCTCAAAGTTGGTCTGTCCTAGAATACCTTTTTTCCTCGGAGAAAGAAGTAAAATCCAAATAATTCCTTGTCTCCCTCCCCACTATTTCTGCCTGTGCTTCAGTTCCACAAGCTGAGGGGAAGTGTAATTTGTGGCTCAAAACCATAGCTCCAGACTAAAAGACTAGATTCAATACTGAAGGCTTCCTAACAATAACTCTGGCTAATTCCCTCCCCCCCCCCGACCCCCCACCAAGACAGAAATCTACCTAGGAAAATAAGAATTTGACTTGATACTAACTAGCTTTAGCCTAGAAGTATTCAGTTTTCCTACAAACGTTGAAGTTAAAATATATGGAACTTAGTACAAGTAAGAGGTATGTGAAGAACAAAGAGACTAGCTAGCCTGGTTGGCAAAGGAACAGTTATAGCCCACCTTCCATAAAATGCCATTTTCTTCTTCTCTCCCAGGGATTCAGTTACATATGACAACTCACAGTACCAGCTAGTAAAGCCCCTGCTTCATGCAATATTATAATAGATGACAATACTTGACAACATCTGTACCAAAGTTTGCAAAATGCTTTATATACATGACCTCATTTGAGCCTTACAACAACCCCATACAGGGTTGTGAATATTATTATCTCTATTTTACAAATGAAGAAAATCAAACTCAAGTGACCTGTTTTTGGTCAGAGCCAGGGCAGCGAGGTGGCACCTTGGATAGAGTGCTGGGCCTGGACTCAGGAAGACTCATCTTCCTGAGTTCAAGTCTGGCCCTAGACACTTATGAGCTGTGTGACCTTGGGCAAGTCACTTAATCCTGTTTGCCTCAGTTTCCTCATCTGTAAAATGAGCTGGAGAAGAAAATGGCAAACCAGGATCTCTGCCAAGAAAAGCCCAAGTTAAGTCATGGAGAGTTGGACACAACTAAAAAAAAACTCTACTTTTAGTCAGAGCCAGTAAGTACCAGCACAAGATTTGAACCTAGTTCTTTCTGATGGCACGCCATATACTACACCACCCTGCTTGAAGTAAGTAAAGTTTCCTAACATTTAGAGTTGATGAGGCTGACTTCTGGCCAGGAACAATGAGAGCATTGCCTAAATCTAAATCTGCCCAGGAACAGGGGGCTCTATGTGTTGACATGAAAACCTTGTTATTCTCTGTGTATGTGACTGATCCCTATGTTTTGTGGCCATATCCTTGAATGTTGTAAGTAAAGTTCCCTATTTTGTGACCGCATTCCTAAACTGTTTTGTAAAGTACCCAACACACGTGCTTCCCCCTTCCTGACATCCTTCCCTATGGTTAACTGCTGCTACTCCAACGTGGATAGTAGGAGCATGCCCCCACCCCTAGTTGAGTGCCCAAAACTTATGTATAAAAGTAAGCCCCTGTCCTATTTCAGACTGCCAGTGCTCCTAAGGACTAGCCCACTGCTTTTGTGTCAATGAAGTCCTCGACTAGGAGAACCTCTGCCCCCTGAATTCTTTCTGGACAGCCTGACTCCGAACATCATCTACCTCATCAGAGTTAAACAAAAGTGTGTGAGGGAGGGGGCGGAGATTAGCCAGAGTTATTGTTAAGAAGCCTTCAGTATTGAATCCAGTCTTTTAGTCCGGAGCCACAAGTTACACTTACCCTCAGCTTGTGGAACAAGCACAGGCAGAAATAGTGGGGAGGGAGTCAAGGAATTATTTGGATTTTACTTTCTGATCCTTTGATTCTACACAAATGCTTCTCTTGTAACATCTTTGGCTGCTGAGGAAACCCCTCTACTGCCTAGTCGGGTCAGCCTCTGTGTATCAGGTTAAGTAGCCTGTAGCTGCTCAGTGGTTGTCAGACAACAGGAGTGACTAAGGAATAGCTGTGGCATCCTCTCCCTCTGATATTGCTGCTTGTTCCCTCAAAGAGCCAAAGCCGTCTTGTGAATTCCGGCTTTAAGAGCTATTTTCACTCCATTGAATTAGGGTCATTTGATACCCAATTTTACTCAGACTAGGATGATTTCTCTGCTCTCTGCTGCCATCTGCTGGCATCTCTCAGAAATGTGGCTGCTACTCCTGGAATCTCAATCCTTTTAGGTCTTAAGCCCAGGGCTATTTCATCTCCTCCTGCGTGATTCTAAGACTTCAGTTCCTAGCCCCTAGCCAGCGCCATGGAAAAGCCCTTAAGCATATGAGGCTGTCTTTTCAGCTGAACTCTACTACTACTCAAATGTTTGTCAATCTAAACTCTTATTTAACTTGGGTGCAGAAAATACCTTTTTACTTTTATCATACGTTTGGTTGAAAGCCCCAGTTATTGAAAATCATCCTGTGAGTTACACTTAGCAAAACTCAACCCTGAGTGGAGCTATGGTGAAGAGATTCTTTAAACCTATATTTAAAGCTAAGTTAATGCAAGTCACCTAGGGAGCAGGACTGAAAAGGGCTGAGTAGAGCTAGTGCCCTTCACTCAGCTTTCCTCACATCCACCCTCAGAAACCAAATTGCTACTTTATGAAACCGGCAACCTCTGTCCTGCTTCCTTCCGCCCCACCAGTCTATTATTTCCCAACGTACATACTCTTTGTTGTTGCTCAGTCATATCCAACTCTTTGTGACCCCCTTTGGGTTTTCTTGACAAAGATACTGGAGCGGTTTGCCATTTCCTTCTCTAGCTCATTTTACAGATGAGGAAATTGGGGCAAACAGGGTTAAGTGACTTGCCCAGGGTCACACAGCCCATAAGTGTCTGAGGCTGGATTTGAACTCGGGAAGAGGAGTCTTTCTGACTCTAGTACTGACACTCTAGCTAGCAACTGTACCTCCTAGCTGCCTCACTTTACTCTAGATAGACTGTTCTTTTTACTGTTCTATGAACATGCCATGACTCATATTGTAATAGATATAGTACTGGGCTGAATTATACTCCTTAGAAGCACTAAATTACTTTTGAACAAATTATCGAACTTTACTGTCTGTACTATGTTATTTCAAAAATCAAGTCTAGTCTTTAAAGAGTCATTAAGATTCTTTCCAGCTCTAAAATTCTATGAATCTTATTTTTTTTGCCTTGAAAATCAAGACTTGTGTTCTTTCTCCCACTTAGAGTACTCTCCTCTTTCATTTCTGCCTATTCAAATCACAGCCCAATTCAAGTCCTGAAGTCCTAGCTCAATCCAATTTCAATTCAATGAGCATTTGTCTGTTATGTAAAAAAGCTGTGCTTCTGTGAAGCCTTCCCAAAGTATTCTAGCTCTACCCCTTTTTTGAACTTCAACTGCACTTAAAATCTATGCCCCCAGATTTAGCAGTGCATGGAATTTAAATCTAGGGGGAAAGGATTTAAAGCTGGAAGGAACCTAGTTCGATCCGTTCAATTATCAGAAAAAGCTGAGACACCAAACCTGAAGGTGACAAATATTTGATGGTTTCATTGAATAGAAAGGCAGTTGATGGTCTAACACTTCCTAGCTGTGTGATCATGTACTTACATTCTCTGAGCCTCAGTTTCCTCAACAGCGAGAGGACAATAACACTTGCTTTACCTACATCACATGGTTGTTGAAAGGCTGAATGATATATGTATTCAACTAAAAATTTGACCAGGCTATTGTGATCCCCTTGTAAGTCCATTTAGTGAATTGGAAAGGAAACAACACCGAAGGATGAAGAATAACAGACCAGGCTCGTCCTGGGTATCCAAAGGTCCTGCTGACATTTAACAATCGGTTTAGTGAGTCTTGGGAACAGACTAGAAGAGGAGCTCAGCTCCTGGAAGGATAAATAGAAGATCCTCATAACCGAAGAAAGGAAAGCTATAAGAAGTGTTGTAGAGATGAAAGAGCAGAAACCCAGGAAGAAACAACCACTTCAAAAAAAAGTCTCTGTGAGTAAGGTTTCACAGGCCAACAGGCAATCAGTTGGATCGTAATAGAAACTTTTACTGAATCCCACCTCCTGGATGACGGATAATCTTGTACAGTTATCCCTTTCATATTTCAGGGACTAGAGTGTGGCACCCTCGAGATCTGGAAACTCTGCATAAAAATTTGTGGCCCTCTCTTCATACCAGAGAAGAAGTCTGAATTATTATGGTATTAAAAAGATAAAATATGTTGAAATTATACAATACTATACCTATACTTTGTGCATTTCCGAGTTTCTAATTTTTTTCTGTGTCATCTCCTGGCCTTCTCATGTAGTCTGCAGCTTCTGCAAAACTCCCCAAAAATTCTTGTTTAATTTCTTTTGCAGACCCGAGATATATTGAAACCATGATGGGGAACGTAGAAGAGATAACTGTATTTCCTTTCACTCCTTGAGATCCTTCACTGAAACCGGAAAACTTTTCCTTTGGGAATATAGAAATCTGTTTACTTTTCTTTGTTTTAAATGTTTCCTTTGTCTTTAGGAACAATATTAAACCACTGGCCATTAAGAGCTGAAGTATTTTTCTTTGGAATGCATTTCTTGAGCTCAGTGAGACCTGGATCCGTCCTGGTAACACAGACTCCCTGGCTGCTCTTGCCAGCACTGCTTGCACTTTCACTCATTACCCCAATTTACTGATTGTGGTGAGGGGATTAGGGATATTCCTGGTTCCCCACTGCCAGTTCTAGGGTCTCCCTTCAAGCAGAAGTTATTCAGATACTTGCTCCTGGCTTCCAGCTTTGAGAGGGAGAAAGAAGAAGCTGTAGCTCTCTCTCCTCTTGCCAACTTCACCCCACCCCTCAAATAGGAGAGAGTCCCATTCCAATGGGCTTTGGGACAAGGGTTACACAAATATAAAATCATCTCTTTGGTTTTTAAAGTCCTTCACAGCTTGGCCCTTCCTACATTTCCAGTCTGCTTAGACCTTACTTCCCTCTATGTATTCTATGAACCAGTGACACTAGCTTCTTTACTATTCCTTATATACAAGCTACTTCCATTTCCAGACTCTGGGCATTTTCACTAACTGTCCTCTATGCCTAGAATTCTCTCCCTCCTCATCTCTAACTCTTGGCTTCTTTGGCTTCCTTCAAGTCTTAGCTCAAGACCCACATTTTACAAGAAGTCTTTCCTGGGCTTCCTTAATCTTAGTGCCTTTTCTCTGATATTATCTCCAATATATTCCTTATATATTATGTTTCTACACAGTTGGTACCCAAAGAATGTTGATGAGCCTAGAGGAAAGTCTCCTTCTCATTAGGCAGAACCCCTGTGGAAGATTACGTGAAGCTATGGATGAAGTGTCATAGAATAAGGCATAGGTAGGTTGCTGTCTGCAGTATTTAAGGTAGAGCCCACATCCATGAAGTCACAAAATCCATTACAGTATTGAAGAAGTCTTATATTCCCAATTAGATTGTCATTTTCTACAAGTAAGGAACCATGTGTTCTACTTCTTGTATGCCCCATATTTTTAAGCACAGTGCTAGGCACATGCAAATGATGTAAGGCAGACCTATTAAAACCTGCCTCGTGTATTTTTTTCACAAACACCTCAGTACCACAGTGACAGATACCACAGAATCAGTCACTTTATCCTCTTACCAATAAAAGATAGCTTTCTATAGTATATGTTCAATTATTCTGCCTAGTCTATTGTAGTCTTAAATGTCAGGAATAGTGAAGCATCTTGCTCTACGGGATGACCCCCAAAATAAACTGAGTACACAATGTGACTTTATAGCTATTGCAGAGCCTTATGAGAAAGCAACGTGCGACCTTTACAAGCATCATTTTCTTTAGAGCATAAAGACAGTAGAGTAGGTGTTACAAGACTCCACTCAGATGATAGAGGTGAAAGCAATGTTAAAAATATACACACACGCACACATACACACACACAAAAGCACACAGAAGCCCCTTTATAGGTTATATATTAAGTCTAGCATATACATTTTTCATAGAATAGATCTGAAGCTGCTGCTTATGATTTTCTTTTAATTTTCTGTGAAAGGTTGAATGTTCATTATCTTCTTAGTTAAGCATTTTTACCATATAGGTTTTCTGCTCTATTCTATAACATTTTCACAAATCCTCTACGAACTCTCATAAATTTCCACATGAAAAGCCAGGCCATGGGGCTTATTTTTCTGCTCAATTATTATTGATATAGCATTTAAAGAATACATAATAGCCCAGAAAACTCTGCCCAGGGACTCATTCAGGAAGACTTATAAAAGCAAAGGAATGAGTGAGAGGTTGGTCTAGATACCAGGGTGGGGAACCTGAGACCTTGAGACAGTATTTGTTCTGTGAACAATTTGTTCTGTTAAGTTTGGATTCAGTCAAAGGGATTTGTTCTGTGGAGTTTGAATTTAGTCAAGGACTGCACATGAGGCCTTGAGGCTGCAGGTTCCCCACCTCTGAGAGACTGGGGAAGTAACACTCCCCTTTTTTCTTCCTCTTCCAAATTTGGCACTTGTAGAATTAAGTGCACTCACTTTATCAATAAAGAAAGGTTTATGACAAATTGTGTAGAACACATAAGTAAAATCAAAATGTCAAACGTGTTCCTCAGCGTTGAAACTCTGCATAAGCTGAATCCCTGGCAACTGCATTATTTCAAAATGGAAAATACACGTCAAGGTAGTATAAAGCGATGCATTCAAAGATTACTCTATTCTCCTATTGTTGACAGCCACAGCACGGAAACATTGGGCTGCCTAGAATAAACATCAAACCAGAGACTTAACATTTAACCTCTATTTGAGAATAGTACCCCAGCTGATACCTGACTCTCCAGTCTTTTCCACGGCTCCTCCCAGTTGCCTTCTCAACCTGGAGATGTCTCCATTCCTGGAGCCAGTACTCTCCTCCCCATGGTGAGCTCCTGCCAGGGATACACATGTAAGGGAGTGCCTGGGCCAACTACAGCTCCACTCCTTACCCTCCTGACTTTTCCATCTCACTCCATACATGAACACAAACTCTCCTTTCCTCACCAACTTCCCTCCTTCCCCCCTTTAAGTTCATTTTATGCATTACCTCCCTCGATTAAAATATAAACTCCTTGAAGGTAGGAACTGACTTCCTTTTTGCTTTTGCGTTTCCAGCACTCAACAACAGCACATTAGAAAGAACTAAATGGTGTTATCTTAATCTCTTTAACATTTCTCCTTTCCTTCTGAATTTTATCCAAAAGCCTCACCAAAATCCTCTAAAACACTTGCAAGATAGGTAACACAACTGACAAATGAGAACATGTGTAGTTCGATGTAATTAGATAAGAGAGCTGACCCTAATCCTGAAGAGCTGAGTTCAAGTCCTGAATTGAACATCCTGCCTGTGTGACTTTGGGCACATCACTTAACCTCTTAGGGGCTCCAGGCACCTCTCTAAGACTCTAAGTTGTAGAGCTGTTGCCAACCTGCATTAACAGAAGGCTTTCATCAGCAGGAGTTACCTGGTTAGTGATGAAATTTGGACCATAAAATTGTAAAAACACAACAAAACAAAGCATAAATGTAACAGGATAAGAGAATCTCATCTTTATCCTTTTATACTAAAAAAATTACTGAAATGACATTAAGCAAACACAAGAAAATAAAAAGTGATTGAAGAGTTGTTTTACAACTTCAATAGCTCTGTGATGTTAACATAGATACTACTTCCAATGGTATGGAGCCCAACCAAAGCTTCTTTATCCTGTGTGATGTTTGGCCATAGCTTCCCATAAATCTTTCAGAGAAGATCTACTCAGGGTGATAGAGACCTTCCTCTAGGTCTACTAACATCTCATGGGTATCTATACTGCATTTATGTAACCAGAATGTTCTTAGAATGATAGGATTAGAGAAACAGAGCTGGAAAGAACCTTAGAAGTCACCTTTTCTTCATTGTCAAAAAAGACCAGCTCACCTCTTTTCAATAAATCAATCAGTAAGTACTTCTCTGCCTACAATGTGCCAAGCACTGTGCCCTTCTCCAATCCTATAGTATTTCTCCAATTTCATAGATCACTATGGTAGAAAAAGTGATGCATTTCCACAAGGGGATGTCCATCAATTGGGAAATGCCTAAACAAGTTGTGGTATATGAATGTAATGGAATACTATTGTGCCATAAGAAATGAGGAGCAGACGGACTTCATAATAACCTGGAAAGACATATATGATCTGATGATGAGCGAGGGGAGCAGAACCAGGAGAACATTATACACAATTACAGACACACGGTATCTCTGATGACTAACTTTGATAGACTTGGCTCTTCTAAGCAATGCAGGGTTCTAAGACAACTCCAAAAGACTCATGATGGAAAAAGTGATTCACATCCAGAGAAAGAATTACAGAGTCTGAATGCAGATTGAAGCAAACTATTTGCTCTCTTTTTTTGTTTGTTTGTTTTTGTTTTAGTTTCTGTTTTGTTTCTTCTTTCTCATGGTTCATTCCATTGGTTATAATTCTTCTTTACAACTTGACTATTGTGAAAATATGTTTAGTGTGAAGGTATATGTAGAACCTATATAGGATTGCATGCCCTCTGGGGGAGGGGGAAGGTGCAGGTGAGGGAGGGGGAGAAAATTTGAAACTCAAAAACTTGAGGAACTGAATGTTGTAAACTAAAACTAAAAATTAATTAATTAATTTAACAGCAAAAAAAGAGTGATGCATTTCCAGTCAGAGGACCTTGTTCTGAGTTACAGCTGTACTATTTACTACCTGTGTGATCTTAGGAAAGTCAATTCATCTCTTTGGGCTTCAGTTTCCTTTTCTGAAAAATGACACTATTAGACTAGGCTTCTAAGGCCCTGTTTGGCTCTAAATCCATGATCCCAAGTCAACAGCTCAACAACCATATGTACCAGCTCTTTCAGAAGCTTAGGATGGAGTTCATATTGCTGACCTGAATTACTACCATTTTTGGTCTGATCTTTCTAGTCCTAAGCTCATCAAAAGAAAAATAAAATTTGAGTAGTTCTACCTTCTCTTAATCATACATTGTCTCATCCACCCTAAGCAACTGTTTATTCCTTCCTTGATGTTCCTCCTTCCCCACGTAGATTTTTAGAAAACATCTTTTTTGTTAGTCTTACCTTTCCTCTATGACCTCACCTCCTATTGAGCTCTAGCACTCCTGACCCTTCTTACAGGATCCTGGCATATTTTGATATATCCTTCAACATCTGGCCTTGCTTCTATCTTCTGCACATGTCTTTTAAAAATCTAAGTTGGTTGATTGGTTAGCTCCTTGTTCATCCACTATTCTCTTTAGGCAACTCCCATTTTTTCTCCTCATCAAAATTAAGGGTTTTTTGTATTATTAGAATATCATTCTTGAGAACTTTCTATCCTTGATGAGATGATAGCAACTAGTTAGTAAAAAAGATGGACCGATGGACCGGGAGTTAGAAAAACAGGAGTTCAAATACAGTCTTAGACACTTATTAACTGTGTGACTTTGGGCAAATTATTTAATCTATCTGCCTCAGTTTCCTCAATTATAAAATGGAGAAAACAATAGAACCTACCTCCCAGGATTGCTGCAAGGATAAAATCTATAAAACACTTTGCAAACCTTAAAGCACCATATAAAAGCTATCTGTTAATTTTATTACTTTCAGTATAGAATTTTAGACCGCAGGATCCTATCTATCCTTCCCATGAATGCTTTGAAGTCTTCTAAAATCTAGAGTGTATGACAAATACTGACCAACTTTTCTCTCCTCTATCACAAATCCTAGAGTGGCCACTTCTACCCTAATGTCATCATTTCCACCCTACAAAATGGCTTTTCCTTATCAGTGGGAATCAGATCTAGTATAGAATTTCCCTGTGTTGATTCTTCCATGTTTGGAAAGATGAAATTATCATTAAATACAACCAAAAAATCATTACTTGTTTTTGCTTTTAACAGAGAGAAATTTTCTGCAGGTGCCCAAATAACTGACACCTCACCACTGTTATATTACTACTTTGCCATGCTTATGACTGCTTTCCTAAATTCTTTATATATTTGCTCTTTCTGCCCAGGTCAGGGGTAGGGAACCTGGGTGCAGTCTTTTAAATGAATCCAAGTTTTACAGAACAAATCCTTTTATTAAGGGGATTTGTTCTAGGTAGTTTAGATTCAGTCAAAGGGCTGCACTTGAGGACATAGAGGGTCACATGTGACCTCAAGGCTACAGGTTCCCTACCCCTGGCCTAGGTGTCTACATTCTACAGTTTATTCTGCTAATAATATTATGTTTCTCTGCCTCTGTTGATATTCACCCAAATGATCAGAACCATAATTCCTGGCCATAGTCATGGTTCCTGAATTCTCTTAATACAAAACTACTCCAATCACTCTTTAATCTACAATTTTTCCCTATTATTTGCTTCCTTGTGCTAGTGTCTCTAGTTCATCTTGGTTGTTCTCCCTACATTTTGGACATTTGCATTTGTACGTCTGGGGCCATATGCTTTATTCTTTGATTCTTTCTTGGATTTTTGTTTCTTATGAACTTTTGTGAGTTTCTAATGCTGTTCTTCCTATATTTTAACCACTCTTTATGAAATCTAGCTGTAAGTACATATATATGTATACACACACACACACACACACACACACACACACACACACACACACACACATACTTTTTCACTCTACCTTCTTTTTCAATTTGCCCTTTTGATTAGAGTTGGAAGAATCTAGGTAAATATCTACATATGTATGTAGATATAAATATAACAGTGTCAATGACAATCATTCCTTTAGCCCCAGAAGCTCAAAACCTTGCGTTCACATCCACCAAGTACCTTGCTAGTGCCTTTCATGTGATTTTATTTTTCATTCTTTGCAGACATATGTATTCTATATCTCACAGCCATAGAGAAACCTCAATAGAATGTTGAAGTTTAAAAAGACAAGCTTTTGTTTTCAAAACAAGCTTGGGGTCAATAAAGGAGCTCTGTCTTTTCCTGAAGGAAATCCTACCTGCTCCTCATGTTCAAGTCTAAGGCCAACTCATTGTCCCTCTGTACTGTCTATCCCAGACAGACATACTGATGGACAAGCTCTATAATTTGTCTACCAAATCCATGATAAAATCTGGGTAATAGACATTCTGCATCTACTTGGTCTTTCTTATGTAAATGAATAGGCCAAACTCCTTTTAAGTGATTACAAATTTCTTCCATGAGGCTCTGAAATGTTCTGAGGAATATTAAGCTACCCTGGTATAACAGAGTTCAATGAAATTGCTTTCCTCCCACTTGAGATCACTTGCATTAAAGAAATGAGAGTTTTGATTAGGGGTGTTTAGAGGAAAGTAATTTGAGCATATGGACTACTCCATAAGGGTAAGACAGTCCCAGGCAGGTTGCCACAATGACAGTCTTAGGTTCTATAAAAGTATAAGAGAATTTGGAAGAGGGTAGTAGGCAGTGAGAGGCATGTGTTCAAACGAAGGTGGGAGGGTGCCAAAGACAAACTTTGCCCATTTCTAAAATTTGCATCAGGGTCAGCCCCTACTCCCAGAAACCATAACAACATTAGCTATAGTTTTAAACTGTTTTAAGGATTACAAAGTGTATTAAATGAGTTATCTCACTTGATTAATCAATCAAACATTATTTATTAAGTGCCAGGTGTTTACGGGGTGTTCAAAGAAGAATAGCACCACTGGTATGAGGATTTGCCAAGTCTTTTGTGGGAAATCTGCATTAGGACCTAGGCTTTTCCCCTTTTCTACTTTCTCATCCAGAAACCAACCAATGTAGGAAATCTTAGGCAGAGAGTTATGGAGGCCAAGATTTAACCAGACAGCAAAAGAAATTCTAAGTTTGGGTTAACTGGTGCATTCTTGTTCATTGTGTTTCCTCAGGTCTGGGAAGTGTTGAGTCTCCCTTTTGTCAGACAAGTGATATGGAAATTGATGTCTCTTTAACCAAGATTTGAGTGATCCAAGTCACATACCCCAGGACCCTCCCAGTAATATAATCCAGCCTCTCATTATAATATCCATTTTCTCCTTAATTGTTAACCAATGAGAGTTGACTGTCACCCTCAGGAATACCTCCTCTTCAAAGGGCGTATAAACTGTGAGCCTACCATCACGAGGGTCTTTCGTCTAAGAGAGAAGGCCAAATGACCAAGCTTTTATTAATAAACATACTGGCCTTATTAATAAAATGATTAAATTATCCAGAAACTATGTCTCTCAGAACTTTTAAACTGTAACATCTTTTCAGGGCTTCTCATCCACCTTTGGTATCCCCTCCTCACTCAACTCTCACCTGTGGCTCCAAGAAGAGGTACCACATACATCAGCTATACCCTGGTAAATCATCTCAGCAGACCGCTAAACCAAGTTGAGGGTAAGCTAACAGCCCTCAAACCTGTCAATGAGTTAGGGGAATGTCTACCCCAAGCATGTGAAGACTTCCTCCCGTGGAATAGGCAGATGAGAACAATTTGTTCCGACAGCCATGAAGGTGGCTGAAGCAGGTACTGTGGAACACTTAGAGCTCGGTTAGATATCAAAGATGCCAAGGTCAGCACTGCATCCCAGGCCATCACCAGTTATTTTGACTTTTGTCTTGCCACTGGAATTCAATGATTGGAAGAGAGAGTGTAGTTGACAACTTTGTGCAACTCTACCTCACTTAAATCCAATTCACACACCAATCAAGACATTGCCTGTGATATCCTTGGTCCTCTTCAAAAACAAAGGACAAACAACAACAGTTAAGTGACCAGATCTATTATTCTAATTTGACAGATGAAGAAACAGATTCGGAAAGATGAAGGGATTTGTCTGAGGTGATACAACTGAGTGGCAAAGCCAGCACATGAACCCATCTTTCTGACTCTAGATTCAGTCTTCTTTTCATGAGAAGGAAATTCTCTTTCTCTTCTCCTTTCTCCTTCTCAGCTGTGTTTCCAGGTCCCACAACTCAGATTTCTAACATTAGTATTACAGTTCAGCTACATTATTAGCTAAATGGTGACCTAAATAGGCATCTATGGGCTATCCTGGGAACCTTGAAAAAGATATTTTTTAGCATGGGGCATTATAACCTAAATTCTAAAAGAATTTTAGAAACAATTTATTTGTCAATAGTTCATTGACTATATTCCCTGCTTCAGTCAAGGAGTCACAAAAGAAAAAACATCTGGCTAGCTATATATGCTTCCTCTCAGAGACTGTCTGCTTCCTGGTGTTGGCCATCCTTCTGATAATGAACTTTCTATACTTAGCTAGTCCGGTCCTAAGATAGCCAATATACAATGGTCACTAGGCCAGCAGGCCAGTATTAAATGTCTTTTCAGGCTGGTACTTCCTGCTATAACTTGGGTTCCATTTGGTATAACCTTTGAGAACCTCCATACCACAATGAGAAATCACCACAAAATTTTAGAGGATATACAAGTGTACCATTTTAAAAATTCCCCTCTGTTGAAATAATGTATCATATCATAGCAAGTAGCAATTTGCAAGGCTATAATAGTATATGTGGGGGTTGTTGTAAATAGAATGCAAGAAATTGGGTTCTAAGGATGATAGATAGCACCTGTAGAGTCTAGTGGAGTTGAACTGTTAAGAGCTGGGGATAAGTGACTTTCATTTGAAAATAGCCAGAGGAACCATAGCAACCAAATCAGTCTTTCTAGCTATATTTAGAATAAAATAAGAAATATTAATGTTAATCCACAGCCATAATGCAAATTAAGTGCCTCAGAACTCTAGCTAAGTGTTCAACCTGACCCAGGTTGGACTTGGCCCAAGTTTTGTTTTTCATAACTTCATAGTTTCTGTGCATTCGACCCACCTACAGAAGTGTGAATAGCCCTTCTAGAAAACAAAGTTCTGAGTTCTGGGAATGTTTTTATAATAACTCTGTGGGGAAAGACACAAGAGAAAAGGGGTATCCTAGTGCAGGAGGTGATAGGGAAATATGACCAGATCTATTCCACCAAGAACATCTTTGTGATAGAATTACTTCTATAGATATCTGACTACCAAGCCCTAAAAAGCCAGTCATTTAAAGAGGCAGAGACAGTTTAGATGGCATGCCCTAAATCACAATAGAAAGCAACCCTAATATCTTCCTCTATTTTTCCCTCCCGACTGTCCCCTTCCTTCTTACAGGCCACACCAGGAGCCCCTTAGCTCGGCAGCTTCTCTTACTTCAAGGTAAGGTTAGTGCTACCTCCTCTGTACAGCCTTCTCTGATCCATTAGCTCAAAGTATTTCTCTCTGTTCACATTTTCCTGGAGCCCATTCCCTGAATCTCTTTCTTTCACTCCTGACCTTGTTTTTTGCTTATCTCTAAACACCATATTTGCCTCCACCATATCCATTCCTAGTAGAAGGTAAGCTTCCTGAGAACAGGTATTTTGTCATTTTTATCTTTGTACACCCAAAGCAGAGTTAAGTGTCTTGTAAATATAACAGACCTTATTAAGATTTGTTAAATTTATTGAATTCAGAAATCTCATATTTGTCAACATGTATGTGGGTTCATACCCACATACCCACATACCCACATAATGTTTAGCACTTTATAAGTATTCACTAGCAAAATCTCACAAACTTATAAAGAAGTAGATGGATTTAAAATACAATACCCAAACACAAGGAGTGCTGGAAACATTTAAATCAGCTTTTAGTTGGTCTGGAAATATTAAGAAATACTATTTCTCCAGCCTAAAACCCTTTCTAGATTTTTCCACTTGGGAAAGTGGGAAGAACAAAGGCTAGAGCCTTCCTTTGAAATAGAGTAAGTATGATAAACAAATTTGTCTAGATGGTGTGATTTCCTTCCCATCACCTGTAGTGATTTGTGCCAGGACCCACTTAAGAAGAGTATCAGTCTTCTTTTGATATTCAAGGTTTAAAAACTGATCATAGGAAGGAACTTTTTTCAGTCCTTTAGGGGACTGGTTCAGGAAGCAACTGAGCAGTTCTGGAATGTTAACCCCAAATTATATTTTTAAATTATCTCTTTCTTGTTCAAGACTCCAATAAATGTTACCTGACAACCTCTTGTGGCGCAGGGTCATGTCAGAGAGCATAGGGAATTGTGTCAACTTGGACCTCTCTCTCTCTCTCTCTCTCTCTCTCTCTCTCTCTCTCTCTCTCTCTCCCCCTCTTTCTCTCTCTCTCTCTCTCTCTCTCTCTCCCCCTCTCTGCTAGAAATAGCTTAGACATAAATTAAATAAAATTGTTTCTGGCAGACTTGAGCCTAAGAACACAGAATATATTATTAGTATTAATTTTTTTCTTCAACATCTATAAACTCCATGAGAAGGGAATCACATATTTTAAATCTCCAAGCACCTAGTACAGCTCTCCGCAGTCAATCAATCTGCACACAATAGAAACTTCATGAAAGTTTATTGTATTTGAATTCTTCAAATAGTAAAAAACCAGAAGAGGTAGCTGACCTATTGTTCACATACATGGTTGATGTACCAGGAAGCACATTTGCTTACTGAAGACTATGAAATACCCTTTTACAGGTTTAGAATTTGCTTAAACAAAGAATTATAAGGCTGAACAAATTTCCATTTGGTTGTTTTGTTGTTTAGTCATCTCAGACTCTTCATGACCCCACAGACCATATTGTCCAAGGGGTGTTCTTAGCAAAGGTACTGGAGTGGTTTGTTATTTCCTTCTCCAGTGGATTAAGGCAAACAGAGTTAAGTAACTTGCCCAGGGTCACACAGCTAAGTGTTTGAGGCCAGATTTTAATTCAGGTCTTCCTGATTCCAAACCCACTGCTGTATCTACTGAGTCATCTAGCTGCATGTTTAAGTCTGCAGAAACTTCAGAGTGATGCATAGAAGTTTTTCATTTGTTGATACTTCAAAGAGAGCTTCTCAAAGTCCAATAGCAAATCCATTTCGACATAGGCATCTGATTTTCATATACTCAATAATGCTCCAGATAACATAAATCTTATGTTTGATCTAATTTCCCATAATAACATTCAATCTGCAAGCATTTACTAAATTCCTACTATGTGCAAAACATAGTACTAGGCCCTATAATTATAATGTAAGGAAAGCTCTTTTTTGACAGCTTGTGAGATTTGGACTGGGCCTTCTAGTCAAACACTAGATAATAAATGACACTCAATTGAATAAAATGCCACAATTTATTTCTGAGTTTCTAGAGATGTCTTAACATCCATGAAACTTAGATCCTATGAATTTATTCAGCCATATTTACTCTAGGGCCCACTCTGGGATCAGGCATTTAGGACATAAATTATGTATGTTTTGCCTTTATATACCATGAGGATATTGACTCACCATCACTATGTCACTCATCTTTAGTTGTTTCTGTGACCAATGGTGATGTTTTGCACTGGGCCAGTCACACTCTCCTTATGGCTGGTAGTATGTAAATATTAAGATGCTTGCTGTTTGTCTGTAATCACAGATTTCAGTGAAGCTAAATGACTCAGACAAGGATTTTAACTATAAATTGACCTTATCAGCACAATGTTCTAACCAATTAGCCACCAAATAATATATTTGTTAATTTATATAACTGTCTAGTCAATAACATTAGAGAGAGCCCAGAATAAGAAGAACTAAGTAATCAATAGTAGAGGTAGGGGGTCAAAAGAGGAAGATTTTTATGTAGAACTCGATGGTCTGTTTAGCCATTTCTTAGTGTGTGATACTTGGAATTAAGATTGCAGTTTAGATCTATAATAAAGAACCCTGTTTTAGGACAGTTGTTGACCCCTCCCTGCATTACAGCACACATCCATGTACCAAGAAGAAAATGCCTTGCCACACATTCCTGTAATCCCCCAAGGGACCCCCACCCTCTTGCTTCAACCTGAATTAGCACAAGACCCTGTCTCAAGATTCAGGCTTTAGGAACAAGGAACTGACCTACACCCAAAGTAAACAAACAAGTCCTGTTATAGGTATGTCCCTCAAGGCCCCTGCCCCCAAACACTAAAATAATAAGGCAACATGAATGTTCCTGTCAGCTAAAAGGATAAGGTTATGCAGAGATGGACATTTGCTAACATTCCTGTTCTTTGACCTTTTTTCTGTAAAAACTTTGTGCAACACCCATACAGTTAAGAAAATATCTAACCACTGAACCTCTGCTTCTGTATAAAAGCTTCCCCTTGAGCTCTGTTCAGGACCGCTCTGATTTGGGTTGCTTGTGCCCCAGACGGCCGCTGGCTAATAAATTCTCCAATTAAAACTTATACTCTGTGATGTGTCTTGCTCACTGCTGGTATAACAAGTGTCTGTATTATGTCTCCCAGATTGTGACTATTTAGAATATGAGAAGCTATGCCATTGTACATAATTTATACAGCACTGGCATGTTGATAGCATTTATTTATGACATTAAGAAGTAGCTTCTCATAGTCATATTAATCCTTACAATTTAACAACAATGTAATTCATGAGGAAATTGTAAAGCTTGATAAAATGTTTTAAATTACAAACCATTCCACAAATTAAGCCAAAGGTGCTCATCCAGGATTTCTTTTCCCGTATAACCCTCCTTTCTGGCCTGCTACAGAAGGAAGAACTAAGAGATTAGAGTAAATATGGTTGGATAAATTCATAGGACCTAAGTTTCATGAATGTTAAAGACATCTTTAGAAACTCAGAAGGTAGTGAACCTCCAGGATTGTCAGCAGGTCAGGGACAGGTGAGGTATGGCCCTTGGGAATAGATGGTAATGATGCATTGTCTTTGTAGAGCCCTGATCATTCTCTAGGGCTATTTTTATCATCCATTCTTTCAACTATTTGGTATGGAATGGCTTCTCATCTGCCCACTATCTTGAGTACTGCACACTGAGATTCCTCCTCTATAACCTTGCTAAAAATCTTGACAATGAACTTGGGAATTATACCATTATTCGTTTCTGTTAGCATTTTATTGAGCTGAGGCCATAGACCAGAAGTTGGCCTCTTTCAACCAAGCTCTCCATTATGTGATTACTGTTTATTTGTCTCTCTATCTTTTTCTATATTCTGAGACTCTACCAGGGGTGGGGAACCTGTGGCCTTGAGGCCACCTGTGGCCCTCTAGGTCCTCAAGGGCAGCCCTTTGACTAAATCCAAACTTCACAGAACAAATCCCCTTAATAAAAGGGTAAAATTCTGGTAAAACTTAGCCACACCCAAGGACCTAGAAGGCTACATGTGGCCTTAAGGCCGCAGGTTCCCCACCCCTGCTCTAAACCATAATTTAATAGGCAAATGTGACTCGTTCAAATATCAGCAGATAACATTGTATGATGCCTCAGAGAGATCACATGTTGATTTGTATGAACTTCCAGAGTCTTCTCAAAGATAATGAAAGATGCCATCCATCGACACCAACCATTCAGATAGTTGATGTTTTCAAATACTATTTCCATCAGTTGCTGATGCTCCCAATATTTCTTCAGATATATACTCAAACTGCCAAAATCCTAATGAAGGCTATCTTCTCTGTGTTTTCCTCTGCCATTGAAAGCTGATAGAAGATAAATTAGATTCATGCCGTAGTATACTGGTACTGGTCCACCTTAGTTCTCTTGTTCAGTATGCAGTATTGAATACACATCCTGATCTTCCAAGTCTTCCATATCAACTAGTCATAGGATGATGCCATTGGTTAACAGTTTTTCAGACAGTTTCTTAAGCCTTTTATTTCAGAGAGGGCAGTCTTCTGAGGCCAATCTGGAAATGATCATGAATCAATAAGGTGGATTCTGTGTGGTACTCCATTGGGCACATCACTTATCCCAGGCATGCAAAAAATCCCACCAGTCCTCATGCTGAGTTCTTCATACAATTCTTCCACTATTTGACTACTGGAGAATCACTAAAGTCTAATGTCCTTAGACTCCCTTCTGAAAAGGAAGAGTCAGTTCACCTGAGATGCCTCTCTATCATCATTTTCTTCTATCTTCTAGTAAGCTTCCTCACAAAAAGCATGGATTATCAGGAACATTGAGTCCCAGATTTCCACCAGTATTCTGCCAGTACTTTGAAGAGACTGGAGTTAGTCCCAGGAATGCTGGCATACCAAGGATGTCTACCATGTCTGAAAATTCCCACAGTCATTGCATCTATCTTTCTGCTGACATCCACAACTTCCCTAAGTAATTTATGGTTTACACTGATGTAGCTCAAATATGACTATGTACCCCTGAACTTCTCTTTTCCTAACACACCCAGATCAGAGACCGCAGCAGACAGTTACACCAGGATCAAAGTACTCTATGGTTCCACATTCATAAAAATATAGGTCATGAGCCCCCACCAATGTCTTTCCTTCCAATAGCCATCCAGAAGATACAATGAACTCAAAACAAAAGCATTTATTGAAATTTGTTGTTGCTGTTATTGTTGGTAAGTCATATGTGACTCTTCATTTGGGGTTTTCTTAGTAAAGATCCTGGGATGGTTTGCCATTTTCTTCTCCAGCTCATTTGATGGATGAGGAACTGAAGCAAAAAGGGTTATGTGACCTGCTCAGGGTCAAACAGCCTGTAAGTGTCTGAGGTTGGATTTGAACTCAGGAAGATGAGTCTTTCTGACTCCACATCCAGCTCTCTATCCACTATCACTTAGCTGCCCTATGTATTGAAATGGCCTAGTAATTAATAATAGTTAATATTTATATAATACTTATAATGTTCCAGGGACTGTGCTAAGTACTTTATAATTATTATCTCATTTGATCTTCCCAATAACTCTGTGCTATTATTATCCCCATTTTACAGATGAGGAAACTGAGGCAGAGGTTAAGAGATTTGCCCAGAGTCACATAGGCAGTAAGTGAATTGTCCAGATTTAAACTCAAGCCTTCCTGACTCTAGGCCCAGTGCTCTATCCATTGTGTCACCTAGCTGTCCAATAAGAACACTATCTGGGCTGTGGTATCTCTGCTGGCTGAGTCACTCCTGGAGTTCCTTGGGCCCACGCCCGCACAATGTGAGCTGCTTCAATGCCTGGCCATGCTCAAGCCTGTTTTCAGGTTTGAGCTCATCTGAAATTCTAACCTAGGGCAATAATAATTATAATATTGATAACATTTATATCATGCTATCAGGTTTGTAAAATGTTGTATGTGTATATACATACATATATATATATACATATATATATATATATATATATATATATATATATATATAATTGGTTTTGACTTTTGCAACAGCCCTCTGAGGTTGGTGGTACTATGATGAAACTGGGGCTTAGAAAGCATAAGTGACTTGCACACATAAGTGACAAGCACTTGCTAGTAAGTGTCCAAGGCAGGTTTTGAAATTAGGACTTCTAGACTCCAAATACAGAACTCTAATCATTATACCACCAAACAGTTCCCTCATAGGCTATTGCTATAATCTTTCAGAAGGAACTGGGATCCACAGGAGTCTGGGTTTTGGGACCTTCTCTCTCCTGAGAAGGAATCACAGGTAGTTGGATTCTTCTTTCTTTTAGTTGATTGGACTCATCTTAGCAGCTTAATTCTCCTCTCCACTGGATAGTAGCTCATGCTATGAGATACTATTGACATTTAGAGATGAGGAGAAAGAATTCTCCTGCCCAACCTTGATGCATTCTTTGGGATGTACAAAGGAAAAGGTAAAGACCCAAACTACTTCTGAGCTCTCTCCTCAGAGAGATTCTCTCGGACTTTGGGCCACCATGGCCAAAGTCAGTCCACACAATGGGCAACATTTGTAATATTATCAGGCCGTTTATATTTTATTAGTTAATTTACCTTACTGCTTTGCACGCTGTTATTTGTCCTCCATTTTCAAAGAGGATCAGTGATATTGCAGGGTGATGTCTTAACTCATATGTGGATTGTATTCCAGTGAGGCAGAATTGCACAAAGTCATCAGCCTCACTCTCTTTTCCACAGTCATCGAAATGTGGTGGCAAGACAAATGTCAGGATGACTGGCAATGGCCTTGGATGTAGTGCATGGCCTTGGTGTCTTCAATGTCTGACCAAGCTCTTAGGACTCCATAGCACCTGCTTCAGCCTTCAACTTCATGGCTGTGGAACAAATTGTTCTCATCCATCCATTCTGCCAGGGGAAGTCTTCATATGCTTGAGGTAGATAATCCCCTAACTCACCCATGGCCAGGTAGACACCAAAGGTGAGCACTGAAAAGGGCTCAGCAAGCCCTCATACCAAGAGGTGCCCGTCCTCCTTGAATACCCATACATGCCCCTTCACACACTATTATCAGGATGTTTAGGAAAACTCCTTAATTTAATCAGAGACTGAGCTGCCTCCTTTGTAACCTCCTTTATAGATAGTTTTAACCTACAGGCCAGTCCCTTGTGTTATCCACCATAACTTCTAACTCATTGCCATGAGGGTGAGGAGTTAAAGAGTGGTATAAATATTTTCTCCCTGCCCTGGAAAGTTGTAAAATGAATCAACAACTCTCTTCTATAGCTCTGAACCCCCTTGCTGGGCAAAATAACAAAGTTTTACATCTCTTTCTGTCTCTGTCTCTCTGTCTTTGTCTTTGTCTCTGTCTCTGTCTCTCCCTCTCTATTTTTCTGTCTGTCTGTCTGTCTCTCTCTGACTCTGTCTCTCTCATCCCTCATCCAGATGATTACATCTTGAAGATCCCATCTTTCTTCTCCTCCACAGCAGCAATTTTGAGGAGATCCAAGTCAGATTCAAAGGGTATGATTTGTGTGGATCTTTCAGTTCCATAAAAGCAAAGGGCAAGGAAGACACACAAGACCCCAGGATTTCTGCTGCCAGGATTTCTATCTCTCTGTAACCTTTTTCCTTTCTTCTTCCCCACCCCCCCATCCCCTGTAAAATAGAAAAAAAATCCTTTCTGGCCTGTTTCTTAATTCACATCTAAGAATCTGGCTACCATTACTGCAAAGGTAGAGGAGCAGTTATCATAAGAATATAGCCATTTGAAAATCGGATCTTCTCTTAAAGATGTCCACAATCAGTGGCAAAGAATTGGAAATTGAGAGGATGTCCATCAATTGGAGAATGGCTGAACAAATTGTGGTATATGATTACGACGGAATACTATTGTGCTATAAGAAATGATAAGCAGTATGATTTCAGAAAAACCTGGAAAGATTTACATGAACTGATACAGGGTGAAGTGAGCAAAACCAGGAGAACATCGTACATAGTAAGAGCAATATTGTACCATGAACAACTGTGAACGACTTAGCTATGATCCAAAGACTCATGATGAAAAATGCTATCCACCTCCAGAGAAAGAACTGATAAAGGCTGGATGCAGACTAAAGCATACAATTTCTCTCTGTCTATATCTTCCTCTCTCTCTCTCTCTCTCTCTCTCTCTCTCTCTCTCTCTCTCTCTCTCTTCCTCTCTCTTTTTCTCTCCCCTAGTTTTCCCAAAATGACTAACATGGAAATGTGTTTTACGTGACTGCACACATATAACATATGTCAGATTTTTTCCTGTCTCAGGGAGTAAGGAGAGGAAAGAGAGAGGGGGAGAATTTGGAACTCAAATTTTTTAAAAAGAATGTTAAAAATTGTTTTTACATGTAATTAGGGGAAAAATAAAATACTATTAAGAAGATGCCCACAATTTTTCTCATGTATGGTGGGAAGACCTGGAAACTTGATGCACCAGATTCAGTTTTAAGAATCTAAAAGCTCAAAGAACTTGTAGAAATGATACATCAAGAGGTAATTACCTATACTACAAAAGGATCTTTGCTTTACAAAAAGCTTTCTCAACGGAATACTTTTAAATACCAAGTTCCTCAGTGTTAGTACATTGTTTATAGTTCAATAAGCACTTGACAGGGTCCTGAGCAGAAACACTTAAAGCTGCAGTGTTACTAGTCACTGACAATTGAAGATCAATAAGAAATGAAGACAAAGCATCGCTGACATTTCGAAACTGTGTTGTTATTTTTTTTAAACATTGACTCAGATTTCACATGTGGGTTAATGCTAATGGGTGTCCTATGGTTGGCTCAATCCCCTTTTGATGAGGGATTGAGAGCTCTGGTTTTGAATGAATGATGATCATCAGGGTACCTCCAACCTGAAACCACTTTTCTGAAGACCCACATTTGAAAGGAGGTGTCCCAAAAGCTAAACCAATTTTCATCCATGGGAAAGCTGAGACACAGAGAGGTTACTTTCCCACCATGGAATAAGAAGTTATAAAGCTTCTTACAAAGTTATAAACAGAACAGTAGCCTCCAAAACAAGGGCAGCTGCCCCCTAGGTATTGTGGCACAGTATATTTGTGTGTGTCTGTATGTCTGTGTGTGTGAGAATGTGTGTGATCAACCAGTAGAAGGATGGAAAGATGGGCCACATTCTGTGGTATACTGGTAAATGGTTTTTAAAATCATTTTAAACTCTTGCTTTATTTATCTCTTCCAAGAATTCTGAGCTTGTTTCCATACCACATTTTGCTCTGAGGCTTTGCTTACAGATGTTTTCAAGTCATTCTTTCTTTCTGTGTTTGTCTTGTCAACATAATAATTCTTTATGGTGGGATTCTTTTTTTGTTAGTTTATGTTTCCGACCTACTTCTTGACTTTGGATTTCATGTTCATGCTGGGCTCTGCACATTTCTTGGGGGAATGTCTGAACTGTGTTTCTGAACCCTTACGTCCTTCTGTTCCTTTCACAGCACAGGCTGGGCACTGATAAGCTTGCAGTGCTTCCAAAGTGATATGATCCCAGGCAAAGTCTGCTCACTGTCCTCCTGGTTGGAATTCAGAAAGTTCCTGACCTAGGTTTGGTTTGTCAGCTTGTCCCTAGTTGGGAATTTCAGCAGACTGCTGCTGGGCTCTGCCACTGCTGGTCTGCTGGGAGGCTCTGCAGATTCAGAGCAACTAATTATATGTAGTCTGGGACTTCTGCCTTGATTATTCCACTGCAGGGTTTCACTGGGAGTTGTAGGCTAGAAATGAGCACCTGCTCCTGGGATTAGTGTTACATAGCTACTGTTTGCATCCCAAACTTGTTCCTTACTCAGTATGCAGTTAGGACACCACTAGAGACAGCTAGCAATCACTCCTCTGGGACCTCTCCTCTCCATCCTGGGTCTGTGACTCAGAATTGGGTAATGAGCAACAGAGCTGCTTAGATAGCACCCATTCTCACACTAGTTAAGGGACCCCTGGGATCTCTCAGTCTCAGCTCTCTTTCAGTCCTTGAGTGCTGGATTATTCTGCCCATCAGGCTGCTGTAGAGACCTTGTCCTCCTTTTCACTTTCACATTGGCAACTGTGCACATTCGAGGATCCCATCATCAACTGCAGTCTCAAGGTCAAATATCAATTCACCTCTTCTATACCCCCAAACTCAAAGACCCTTAGGGATCTCAGGCACCTGAAACAGATGTTGCTGACAAATTATTTCAATATGATGTGTCCTTCGCATTCTCCAATGCCATCTACCAGCTGTGAAGGACAGAGGATGGAGGTGATGTTGAGACCTTCCTAATCTCAGAGTCTTCTGACAGCAACCTCTCCATTGGTTTTCACAGGGTGGTCAAGGTAGAGAGGTCTAAAGAAGTATGGTGTACAGTACAACACCCTCATACTACCATCTGACACAGTGAAAGCTAAGATTAAGGTTAAAAAACATTTTAGTTTTAAGAATTTTACTTGCTGTACAGTATTTATAGGACTATAGATTTCATGTGTTATGAAAAGTGAATATTATCTGAAATTACAGGTTTGTTTGGTTTTTTTAAAATTGAGATGTTAGTGCAAAGGTCACAGAATTTGAGGGTATCACTAGCAAGAAAAAATATTTTGCATGTTACCAATTTTATTTTGTGCACTGCATTTTATGGGTTATTTCATGGTTACTGTGTTAGAAAAAGTGTATATTAACAGAGATAATGTTCTATTACCAAGAATTGTATGCAGAAACATATATTTTCAGCAAAATATTACAGCTTTTGATGGTCACAGGAACCTAACCCTTTATTTCCCATAGGTTCAATATTATCAACATTCACTTTTTTTACTTTCATGTTGTTTTAGGAATGTTACCCCAGAGAAGGTTGAGGAGTGATTTTTATTTCTCCCATAACACCTTGTTTTCATTTTGCACACATTCTGTATGTCTGTGTGTTTGTGTGTATATATATATATATATATATATATATACACACACACACACACACACACACACACACATACATATTGTCTTTCCCAGTAGAACGTAAGATCTTTAAGGACAGGTATTGTCCCATTTTTATTTTTGTGTCCCCAGTGACTGATACATAGCAGCTATTTTGTAAATGCTTGTTGGTTATTTGATTGATTTTTTTGTCTTTATCCCTAATTAATAAAGGTTTGTCAAACTGAATTGAGATAGTTTATACACTTTTATATAAGCTATCAATTTGATGAACTTATCAAAGGAGAATTTTTTTTTGGATGAAACTTTCAATAATATTTTCCTATCAATGAGGGGTCCTTAACCTTGGGTCATGAACTTGTTTTTGCTTAGCTTTTTAGTTTTAGTATTTTGATAACTGTATTTTAATATAATTGTTTTCCTTTGTAGTCCTACATATCTTACTTTGTTATTTAAAAACATTCTCATACAGGATCCAGGTTTCAACAGATTGCCAAAGGTGTCCATGGCACAAAAAGCAGTTGAGAACTCCTGCTACAAAGGGAATGGGCATCCCCTTGGCATCTCCTGAAGAATGGGTTTCACATATGCAGCTGCTCTCAAGATGAACTGGTTGCCTCCTATCATTGATGGACTCTTTGGGGAGAAGCTGCCCCCTTTGCACCAACCTATAAAAGGAATCCAAAGACCACTCTGGGCTCTTCTGCCTTTTTTCCTTTTTCTGCTTTTTTTCCGGAGAGCTCTTGAGAGTCCAGTATATGAGGTTGTCCCTTCACAACTCCCTCCTCACCACAAGCGATTAATAGCTGCATTTCATCAGAAACATGCTTATGCAGTGGCCCAAGAAGGGAATTCCTGGAAAATACTGATTCCCAATCCTAGCCTCTTAGTTAGAAGAGGAGTGATTGCCTTCCTAGGAAGCACTAACCATTAAGATTACCTTGTGAATAACACCAAAATTGAGAGTTTGTTCATCTGGCTTTTTAGAGAGAGGAGAATTTCCTGAGCATCTCGACTCTTGTTAAGAGAAAGTCATGACTGCAGTCTCTTGTGTTTTCTTCCCCATCTCCCATCCCAATCCATTGTCTTATAATTTGAGAGCAGTTTCTGTTACTTCTTATATTATTTCAAAGTCAAGAATCAGTTACTTTAAGATAGCTTTCCTCATACCTACTAACTTATTTAGCATACTTATCCTCGGTGAATCATCTAAAAAGAAACTTCAAAATTCCCATAACATCCAGAGGAACTTCTGAGCAAAGGCTTCTGAAATTTATTTCATCCATCCTTCAGAAAAAGAGTCAGACTGTCTCTCTTGCTGTTCAAATCTGTGTCACTTTGCCGCACCAGTGACACGTGTCACTGCCATGTACTATATTTCTCACACTGCTATGAACTAAATTTTCATGATGGAATAGTCACATCTTCTCAAACCTCACTAAACAAAAGGCTTTTCCTCTGTGCTCTAATTTGTTCATAGGCCAAACAGCTGGCCTGTGTGTGTGTGTGTGTGTAGTTATGAAAAAGTAGAAAATGATTTCAAGGGAAAATGAGAAAACCTAAGAGGCAAATTCACAATTTTAGGCATGACTTTTTAGTTTAAATTTTTAAAAATTAACAAATCCAAATAGATTAAACCAGGTACTACTTATGCCTAGATAAAATTTACTACACTATTACTTCAGAAAATGAAATGTTTTGTGCAGTTCTAGCAAATGAATACATTAGAAAAAAGCATATGTTGTCATAACGCTACTTAATGTGCTTTTTAGTTACTTTTTTTTTTAGTGCAATGAAATGTTTAAATGTCTATCTATCAAACAAGATGTTTTCTAATTCCCTTGGCTCGTGCTATCTACCAAAACTATTAAGTTATTTTCTAGCCTTTATCACTAACAAGCAGGTAATTCTGCTTCCCCTATGCCTTTTTATTAGACAATACAACTGGACAGAAGCCTGTGTTTACTACTTAATTTTAAAATTCAGTGCTTAAGTTTTAAATGCTGGGGGAAATGTAATTCATCTATAAAATGCCAATGATAGGGTAATATAGTGTATTTCACTGGGATGGTGTTTATGACACTTTCATTAACCACTGAAGAGATTAAGAGTAATAAGGCTACCACGAAAACCCAAAGAATTAAAACACAGGTCTGCAGGAAAGCACAATAGACTTCCAAGGGGAGACAATCGTTATGTGTTAAAAATACTTGCGTATGGACTTGTAAGAAAGCTGGCCTGAGTTCTAGATGTACAATAACTCTATTAGTGACTATCCATAGAACACTGGACCATTCCCTTCTGGGCCTCCTTTTCCTCATCTAGAACATGCAGGGAGTGTACAAGATCTCTGACATCCCCACCAGTGTTAACATTCTATGACAATGTTGTTTCTTATTGTCATTGTTCAGTCACATCTGACTCTTGGTGACCTCACGGACCATAAGAGGCCAATGTTGCCCCTGGAGTTTTCTTGGCAAAGACACTGGAGAGGTTTGTCATCTCCTACTTCAGTGGATTAAGGCAAATAGAGGTTAAATGACTTGGCCAGGGTCACATAGCTAGTGAGTATCTGAGACTGGATCTGAGCTCAGGTCTTTCTGACTCCAGGCCCATTCTATCCACTGAACCTTTTAGCTAACATTTATAGTGCTATTAGGTTTGTAAAGTGCTTTGCATATATTATTTCATTTTAACTTCACAACAATCCTGGGAGGATTTTATCATTTATCATTGTTATTCCCAAATAGTTGTTCTTTTGTTGTTCAGTCATTTCAATCATGTCCAACTTTGCATGACCCCATTTGGAGTTTTCTTGGCAAAGATACTGGAGTGGTTTGCCATTTCCTTCTTCAGCTCATTTTACAGATGAGGAAACTGAGGCAAATAGGATTAAGTGACTTGCCCAGGGTCTCACACAGCTTGTAAATGCCTGAGGTCAAATTTGAGCTCAGGAAGATGAGTCTTCTTGAGTCCAGGCCTAGTAGTCTATCCACTGTGCCACCTAGCTGCTCTGTTCCCAAATTACAGATAAAGAAATTGAGGTAGAGTTTAATGACTTTCCTAGGGTCAAACAGCTAGTGTCTGAGGCTAGATTTGAACCCAGTTCTTCTGGACTCCAAGTCCAGCAATGTTTCCATCTTGCCACCAAGCTGCTTGATTTTAATTCCTTCCCTTTGTAGCAAAAGCAAAACAAACAAAAAAGTTTGATAGTTGTATAAGATAGTGTCACCATTTAAAATATGTATTGTGTATGGATTGTATATATATATATATATATATATATATATATATATATATATATATATATATATATATATATATATGCATGGCATGGATAAATATCTCTGGAATTTTGCTCTCTCCTTTCTATGAAAGACTGCAATTTCCACCTTGAAGGGAGCAGGAGAAAAACTGTGACTGGATACTTGATCCTTATATTGCGTATCTCCAAGAGGATTATCAGGCCAGATTTATACCCATTCCCCTCCCCCAAATATTTCTGAACTAGAAGTTCACTTTGATTCAGAACTAAAGCTTTTTCCATTGTTGCGCTAATGGAAGAGGGTAGCTCCAAGCTTATACCCACTGGTTTGGACTCTTCCTACCAAGTGTGAAAGATCATCACAGATAATTGAAAGTAAGATAAACTACACAAGACACAGTAGTAAATGACCAATCTAGTGTTTGATAAACCCAAAGACCCCAGCTTCTGGGATAAGAACTCACTATTTGACAAAAACTGCTGGAAAAACTGGAAAACAGTATGGCCGAAACCAGATATTGATCAACATCTCACACCATGTACCAAGATAAGGTCAAAATGGGTATGTGATTTAGACATAAATGGTGATACCATAAGCAAATTAGGAGAGCAAGGAATAGTTTACCTGTCAGATCTATGAAGAAGGGAAGAATTTTTGACCAAGCAAGAGATAGAGAGCATTACAAGATACAAAATGGATAATTTTGACTATATTAAATTTAAAAAGGGTTTAAAAACCATTTATAAAATCAATGCAACTAAGATTAGAAGGAAAGCAGAAAGCTGGGAAACAATTTTTACAGCAAGTGTCTCTGATAAAGGCCTCATTTCTCAAATATATAAAGATATAAGTCAAGTTTATAAGAATATAAGTCATTCCCCAATTGATAAATAGTCAAAGGATATAAACAGGCAATTTTCAGATGAAGAAATCAAGGTTATCAATAGTCATATGGAAAAATCAATTTAAAAATTTAAAAAATTTTTAAATTAAATTAAAAATTTAAAAAATTTTTAAATTAAATTAAAAATTTAAAAATTTAAAAAATAGTCATATGGAAAAAAATTAAATAAAAAAATTTGAGCTAGTAAAACAAACATGACCTCAAATGTCCATATCCACACACGTACAAAATCTGGGTAATATGGTAATCTAAGAATCCTAATACGAAGAGGGAAATTTAGCCTCCTAGGTATAATTGGACAAATTTGACTCATAACTGAAATATATCTGTGGAAGGATATAATGTTTTTCAAAAGGAGCAGAAGAGTTAAAAAAGGGTAACCAAATAGCATTGTATATTAAGAAGGTATATTCTTGCGAGCAAAGTGGAATGGAAGGGGAGAACATGTGGTTGATGACCCCTGGAGAAAGAAACAAAAGTGATATTATGAGGGAGTTATAAAGAGAATATGCCATAGGCAACCTAGACAGGATCAGCCTGTCAACAAGCATATTACCATACTTGCTATGTGCTAGGCACTGTGCTATATGCCTAGGGAATACAAATACAAGCAGAAAGAAAGATTGTCCCTGAGCTCAAGGAAAGACAACACATAAAAGGAAGCCAAAAAGGAGTGAGGTGATGAGGGGATGAGGGTTCACAGCCCAGGGGCATGGTAGATAGTTCATAAAGTCAGGAAAGCATCCTGGAGAGAAATGAAGACACAGTGGGCCTAGGCATCCTCCTTAAAATGGAGGGTCTGGGAGGAACCAGGCAATCAGAGGGAGAGGCCATAGGGGCATAGGGAGGGGTAGCGTCAGGAGTAGAGTGAGTTTCCAGAACAGAGAGGTTTCTAGGACATGAAAAGAGAATCAGGAGTGAACCTTGGAGAGGAAATGGATGTGGATCCAAGACAACAGACAATGAACCTAGCAATAAAAACAGCAAAAATGATAGCTAACAGTTCTAGAGCAGAGCTTCTTAAGGGTTGTGAGGTGCTTTACATCCAGGATTGCATCTGCTTTTCACAACAGCCCTGTAAGGCAGGTACTATTATTTTCTCCATTTTATGGAAACTGAGGCCAGTAGCAGTCGTGACTCCCACAGGACCATACGGCTAGGAAAGATCTGAGGCAGAATTCAAAATCAGGCCTTCCTGACTCCAGGTCCAGCACTCTGTACTCTACACCACCTAGCTACCTAACAAGAAGGCAGGATATTGCAGTGATGGAGGACTTTATCTGGATGTATGCTAGAGGTCTCTCTCTACCAAAAGCAGAGTAGTGCTAATGGTACTTCCATTCTTTAAAAAGGAAGAAAGAAAAAAGAAAAAAGAGAGAAAGAAAAAGTCTATATTCTAAATCTGATTCTACCCAAAAAGGAGAAAATGGATACTAAAATAGAAATGATAGGAACCACGGGGACTAGGGTGAGGGTGGGGTGAAGTCACTGTTCCATTCTAGAATCTGTGATAGAGAAGAAGAAATCCAACCATAGTTTGATGTCTACCAGAGCCCTATCAAGAAATATTTGTACGTGGGACAAAGTGAAGTATGGAAAGAAAGTAAATTCATTTGAGGAAGAGTAACAGGAGTGGTGTAGTTGCATCAGGAAGCAGGGAGGCCTCTTTTCAAAGGAGTCTGAGGGGCTTGGGAGATAAGATGGGCCCTGGAAGACAAGTGCCACAGTGAAGGTTGGTGGTGATTAGCTGGGAGATAATTGTACCCTTCATCGATAAAAGGCAAGGCAAGGTCCCAGGATGGTGCTGGAAGCAGCCAGTAAGAGCCTCTCATCTACAACTTTGTGGTCTAATAGATAGAGTAGTGTACTTGGAATCAGAAAGACCTAAGTTCCAATCCTGCCTCAGATACTTATTGGCTGTGTGACCCTAGGTAAATCACAACTTCTCTCAATCTCCATTGGGACATCTGTGAAATGGGATAATAGTAGCACCTACTTATAAGGTTATTGTGAAGACCAAATGAGGTAAAATATGGAAAGCATTTTGCAAATCTTAAAGTATTATATAAATGTTAGCTATTGTTTGATATACATAAGGTCCCTTGATATAAGAGATCTGAGGCAAAGTCCTGTTCCTCCAAGCTCTGATCCCTGGATTTGGGGAGAATGGATTTCAGAGGGTTCAGAGAAAGGATATAGAGGATCTCACAGACCAAAATTCTATGAGGGAACTAAGTCCAAGAGGGAGAGACTTAAAGATTTAGTTCCATATCGATCAAATTACTTAATGGGACTTCATAGAATTAAAGATAGATGGGCAATTGCTGAACAGCTTTACACCTTCCTCCTTTGGTATTTCTAATGTTTCCTTGAAACTCTTCTGAGTCTCAGGGTAATGGGTGTGGCCTGATGTAGTGAAGAGATTATTAGAAGTGGAAAGAGGAGCCAGTACTTTTCCCCAACCTCAAAGAGACTCAATAAATGATGCTGACCAAATGGAAGCACACTTACACTTTAAAGTAGGAACAGATAAATGGAATTTAGTTGTCCTAAATTAGCTAAGAGTAAGGGATTATTGGCTGGCACAGACCAGTGGTAGAGAGGTCTTCAAAAGCCTAGCAAACTAAGGGATCTTTTGTGCACTGAGCAGAGCAAGGCAATTATATTTGTTTTACTTTGCCCTCAAGGGCAAAATTAGGAGCAAACAAGAGGTGGAATTTGTAAAGGGGCTGATTGAGTCTTAATGTAAAGGAAAGCTTCCTAATAATTAGAACTCTCCAAACACAGAATGGGATGACTTAGAAAACAGTAGGTCACTGGAGATTTTTAATCAGAGGCTCAATGACTATGCATCAGGGATATTTTAGAGAGGATTCCTGTTTGTGTACAGGTTGTATTTAGTCTCTGAGGTCCCTTCCAACTTAGATCCCGTGATTCTATAAAGTTACTTAACCTTTCTGGGCTCATTTCCTCAACTATAAAATTATTATAAAATAGGTGACCTTTAATAAATCCAATTATAAATCCTGTGATATCTTTATGAATCTGTGGTAGTATACAATGGCCACACGGGAGCAGGGTGAGAGAAGCATCATTTAACTACATTTAGAGACACCAGTCAGATCTGTCTGAATCACCTGGACATCCAATTATTCAAAGGCGACTGAAGAAGCAAACTACTGAGTTCTTGGTTTGCTGAGCTGTAGGAAACACAGGATAGCAAAATTATGGACATAGACAGACTTCTCAGGCTCAGATTCATTGCACCTTTAATAAAACAGGATAAAACCTAGAAGGTAAATCATACTTCTGTGAAGGTTTGAAACAACCCCAGAATCAGGATTAGAAGGAACATAAATCTGTTTCTGGCTATATCTTGCTGCATAGCAAAGAAAAAAAAATGGCTTTTTGAGACTTGATGGGTTTATTCATCTCATAAAAGCATATTAAATACATAGAGCTAGAGCTGTAAAAAACCCTAGAACCAGCCTACCTAATCCTATCCCTTAATTTTATAGATGAAGAATTAGAAGCAAAAAGGGGTTAAATAATTTGTCCAAGGTAGCTAGGTGGCTCAGTGAATAGCACACTGAACCTGGATTCAGGAAGACCTAAGTTAAAAATCTGGCCTCAGATTCTTACTAGCTGTGTGATGTTGGGCAAGACATTTAACCTCTGACTCAGTTTCCCCAACTGTAACATGGGAATAATAATAATAATAATCACACCTTCCTCCCAGGGTTATTGTGAAGGTCGAATAATATGATATTTGTAAAGTGCTTAGCACTGTTCTTGGCACATCATTATCATCATATATATTATGACATAATAAATTATGAATATATTATGTATATATTAAAGTGAATATGAACACACATATATACATACACATAAGTATTCACTCTGACAAAATAGCTGCTGGCACAGAGTAGATGTATCAATTTGCTCAGAACCTAGAAACTATATAATTTAGTTGCAGATAACATTTAGTACAATGGAACAGGGTAAACATTGATTTGAGACAGAATCTACCATAATAGCTCAGTTAGAATTCTTTGATTCCAACCACAGCTAGGTGGCATAGTGAATAGAGCACCAGCCCTACAGTCAGGAGGATATGAGTTCAAATGCAGTCTCAGATACTTGACACAAATGGCCTTTGTTTTCTTTGAGTGACTCAGTTTATCTCATCAAGCCTTGCTGGGTGCTGGGCCCCAGGCCCAGAGCCCTGTTAGGTGTGGAACCTTGGTGGGGTCATCTTTGGGGAAGCTCTTCACCTTTCCCCGGTGCCTGCTGCTTCTCTTCTGGGGCAGGAAGCCCAGAGACCCATGCCTGGGAGCAGAGAACTTCCTGTGTGAGGATTCATGGGGCTGGTTGAGGGGAGGTGTTGACTCCACCTATTGGGTGTTAACCTAGTCTATAGTGGATGTGAACCTCCCAGGGTCCTAGGGGGAGAGGCCAACTCAAGAACCAATCGGCCCTGGTCCTTCAGGCAGTGCTTGATGATGTCAAAAACTCTATAAAAGAAGAGAAGGCAGCTTGAAGAGGCCCTTTTTTCTTTCCGTTGGAGCCAGAGACGCCTACAGCCGAAGTTGAAGCAGGAGCTGAAGTTGAAGCAGGAGCTGCCGGTAGCAGAGCTGACCCACGTGTGGACTGAGGAGTGCCGAGCAAGGACTTGAGGCCAGTGGGTAATCTTCTTACTGTAGAGGGGAAGCATGTATATGATTTTGCTTTATACCATCATGCTTCTCTGTGGCCTCCTGGTTACTCTTGTGAGGTGGACTTATTGGGCCTGGAAGCTTTTGATCAAAATATCAAAATGAAGACACTGGTTCGTGGGTCTGTTACTGTGGAGCTTAAATACATGCTTTAATTCTTCTGCCTTCTACCTAGAGAATTCCTTATATCCTGCGGTTCCGAACCTTTCAGGCATATATATGATTCTCTTTGAAATCATAAATTCTGCCTTCATAACACAACTCACTAGCTGTGTGATCTTGGCCAAGTCACTTAACCCCAAATGCCTCACCTGCCCCCGCCAAAAAAAAAAACACAAACAGAAAAACCCCAAAACTCTTAGATCCCTTAAGTTGGTATTTGTCTAGCAATTTGCAGTTTTCAAAGCACTGTTGGCCCTCACAGTGGACCAATAAGGAGCTGGGAAGCATTATTATGCCTTAAGGAATAAGAAATTAAAGCCCAAAGAGAGGATCTGGGACTAGAACAAAGGTCTCCTGGTTCCTTATTCGGCATCCCTTCATTCACCAGAGTGCCTCTCAATGATTTCCGTAATCATGAAATTTCATGTAGTCTTGGTGGGTAAGCCTCTTTCAGTATTACCCAATTGCAGATGGACTGCCCAAAATTTCCCCATCAAAGTTTTTTTTTTCTTTTAAATGGGTTCAAATTCTGTCTCAGTTGCTTAATAGATATAACCTCTTAGCCTCAGTTTGCTTATCTGTGAAATGACAGGGTTTGGGGCTTGATGACCCATAAAATCCCTTCTGGCTACAAATCTGTGTTTTTATGGTAAAAAAAAAAGTGGTGGCATGTAGGGGAAAGGGCACAGAATTTGAATTCCGATGGTTCTGCTTAGCTCATGGTCCTGCTACTACATGTGCGACCTTGGACACACAATCTGGAACTCAATTTCCTTCCCTGTAAATTGAAGGCACTCAGCTATCTATAAGGCCCCTTGCAGCTCTCACTCCTATGACACTTAAAACCCAGTCACAATAACAGATCACACATGTATAGTTCTTTAAGGTTTGTGAAATGCTTTATGCAAGTTATCTCATTTGAAATGTACAATAACTATTTTAAGTAGGTGCTATTATTGGCATCCATTTTACAAAAGAAGAAAAAAGGTTGAAAGAATTAAGTGACTGACCCAGGCTCATATTATGAGGATTAAATGTCTGAGGCAGGATTTAAGACCAGGTGTGTCCCCAGTTCTAACACTTCATCCTCTATGCCATGTTGCCTCCTACTACCAAGTAGATGAAATTTCCCAAATGTTGTCAACATACTTGTTCACACTTAAAGCCCAGAAGCCGCTTCTCTGTTAGTGAGGCAATTTCTGAGGGTGGGGTCAAGCCCCTTTATTACCATGCTTCTGAAGCCAATCAGATTCTTTGCTTGCATCCATGCTAATGAAAGAGAGTAGCACATGACAGACTCACTGGCTATAGAATGAATACTTTGGATTTTTCATGGTGCCTCAGCTCCTCTTTTTTACCGTACAGAACTGAAAGCTGGCCATGGATTCCTGTTGGGAACAGCCAGTGAGTGGGGGGCTGCTAGTGACAGCAAGTCTAATTTTATTTAGAAATAATTAAGATACAAACTATATTAAAGATGATAAACCCACTAAACTAAATGCTGCAATGACTATTATCTATTCATATTTAGTTTATGGAACACGAAATGGGTATAAAATAAAATATAGTGTTTATAGCGCTTTTAAATAATAACATAATTGAATCTTAATAGGCTCATTACTTTCCACATCAAAGATTTACAAGAACGTTGTTCATTTTTATCTTTACTAAATGTGTTTGTCAACATTATTTATATATTTTCATTAACATCCATTTATTGGTGACTTTATTTTTGTTCATCTAATCCAGAAGTCTTAATGTGATTAATAAAGGATATTCAGAATTTCTAATTAAGGTATGTGATTAGGCAGAGAGGCATGTCACATATGGAAAGGGTTCTGAATTTGGCATCAGGAAGACTCACGTTCCAATCCTGCCTTAGATACTAGCTCTGGGAAAGGCATTTAATTTCTCTAAGTTTCAGTTTCCTCATCTGTAAATAATAGCACCTATCTCACTGGCATATTGTCAGGGTCCAATGAGAAAATCTATGTGAAGCACTTTGAAATCTTATAGCACCAAGTAAATGTCAGCTATGATTATTCTATTAGTAACGTAGCCCTGTGGCCCAGCAGGGTACAGTTAGCACCCTATACTCTGAGGTTCCATAGATCAAGGATGACTTCTCAAAATTCAGTTTGCCTTGTGCTAGCACCTTAGACCTTCTGGGGAACTTCAGAATTCATCTCATGTCTAGATCTCTACAAATGTGAGTAAAACGTTGCTCGGTTCCCTCTGAAGCTCTCAAGCTAATGTAAGATGTGTATGTTATTTATGTAGATTATGTATGTTCATATGGGTCTATTTAGACGTCGCTCACAAGGAATCAGTCTCATGTCCTCGACCTACCGTTCTCCAAGGAAGACTGACTCTTTCGAAGAGGGGAAGCATGAAATTGGTATCAGAGGCTGGCCACTCTGCTCTCCTCAGACAAAGGGTACTGAGTTGGACCTCTACTGCCTCCTCCCCTAAATATTGTTAAGTCTAGTAGGAAATAATTGCTAGGTTCAAGTTAAGCTACTGATTGTTATCTCTTAATGGGGAAAGTGTACCGCAAACGACATATCTCAGGTGTGACTCCCTTCCCAACAATGCCAATTCCACAAAGATCACATGTAACAAATAGCAAATAAACCCATTTGTCAAGTGGATAACAAACAGAAATCAGAGAAAGCATAAAGATGAATATGCCAGACAATGCATGGAGTGAATGAACTCTCCTGTCAGGAGAGAGATAGCTCTGCTCACCCAAGAGAAAGTCCCGGGTCTCAAACAAGCAGAAATTCCCAGAAGTCTCCAGTATAATAACCTGAGGCTAGAGTTGTGATTGAGGTACCACTTCCTCAATATGTTGACTTCTTCCCAAGAGTCTTTCTCTTCCTTCAGGGACCTCTCTCTAAGGAAAATCTGGAAGCATGTGATATCCTTGTCAAAAATGGAAGCCAGAAGATCAGAATATCTCTTCTCCTAAGCTTGCTCCCAAACATTGAGTGATCAATCTACACAGTGAGGAGTCTTATGTAAATGGATTTGAGCCACAGGTTATAGAAATAATACATAACAGATACAGGAGAGCTTTTATTTCACTCCACCAAAAAAATATTCAAAACAAAAAATGACTCATAGAAACCCATAAACAATCAATCAAGATAACGCAATAAGAAATCCTGCCTTTTCCCTAGGCTTTAGCACCACTTTGTAACTGAAACTTGCTGGGAGAAGAGACAAACTGGGATTGCCAAAGAGGCTATACTTTCCCATTGGGTCTACACTATCCAAATAACCCACAGGAATTGGAGGGCAAGTTCCAGGCTTATTTATCTACATTATGGCTCTAAAGTTTCCTACGCCTCCCATTCTGTAGTCCATATAGCTCCATAAGGCTGAGACTAAAAATTTTAACCATTATACCACTGACTCTACCTATCCAAACCTCTTAAGCCACTTGGGTCCTTACTCTAGAGCTGCTATCCCTGTCCCAAAACACTCTACCACTACCTCTCCAAATATGTCATCACCAGAACTGAGAGGCACTTGAAGAGGGATAAGCAAACTCTATCCAGGTACCCATGTCCGTTCTTTAGAACAGAATTGTCAACTATGCAGTCCACAAACCACAACACTCCTAGTGCAACCTAAACCAGATTAAAATATAGTCCCTATAGGATTTTAATGTGTTTTGTACTAATAAAAAACAAATAAACATGTATGATTTTCTAACTCAATATGTGGTCCTTCAGGATCTTTATATATGTATGTATGGTTTAGTGGCCCCCATTTCTATTTGAGTTTAATAGCACTGCTGCGGTCAGCAAGGTGGCACAGTGGATAGAGTACTGGGCCTGCAGTCAGGAAGACATCTTCCTGAGTTCAAATTTGGCCATAGATACTTATTAGCCACAGGATCCTGGGCCAGTTCCTGTTTGCCTCAGTTTCCTCATCTGTAAAATGAGCTGGGGAAGGAAATGCCAAACTGCTCCAGTATCTTTGCCAAGAAGACCCCAAATGGGGTCACAGAGTTGGATACAACTGAAAAACAATTGAACAACTGCCATTCTAGATGTTAATATCTGTCTATGGTCAGTTCTTTCTCCATCTGGGGATGTTGATCTATCAGCTCCTTTGTAAGATCCCACTGTATGTCTCTACCTGCTACACACAATATCCCTGGTCTAAACAAATCATCCCAAATGCCAGGACTCAATCATCTTGATGAAACTTAAATGAGTCAAATAGTATATTTCACCCAAGGGCACTCTCCAACCCCATCAAGGTGACTTGATCAAAGTTCCAAATGAGGATGCTGTAGCTCTCAAGGACACATAGTCAAAGTCTCAAAGACCTTAACCTTTGACTCTCTTGTCACTCTCTACACTAGAAAATGACCTTTTAATTTTCTCCTTGACAGCTAGTATGTGTCAAGTGTCTGAAACTGGATTTGAACTCAGGTCCTCCAGGGCTGGTGCTCTATTCATTGAGTCACCTAGCTGCCCCTAATATTGTTGGGGATTTTTTTGGAGAGGGGAAGGCAGGGCAATTAGGGTTAAGTGACTTGCCCTAGGTCACACAGCTAGGAAGCGTGTCAAGTGTCTGAGACCACATTTGAATTCATGTCCTCCTGACAACAGGACAGGAATAAGGATACTTTAGACTGACAAGCCACAGAGCTTTTGGGGTAATATTTTTCTACTTTCTATTGCTAAAGCTCAGAAGATGATTTCCAAGTGGAATGCTCTGGCTGTCCCATTAGAGTAGACCTTTTCAACATTTAACACACTGAAGACCACATTCCAAGTGAAAGACACTGTGACCTCTGACTAATACTTTGAAACCTGTTGAATCTCTTTTTCTCTGCCTCTCTCTTCCTTTTAGTCCTTCTGTCTCTCTCATTGTACATGTCTTCTTTTCCTCATTGATCTATCTCCCATCTCTCCTCTTTCTTATCTCTCTATATTCCTTCTTTCTTTTCATCTTTACTCCTTTAACTGACCATAGTATAGAATTAATTTATAATTTTTAGACTATACTACACTAAATTGAACTGTATTTTATTGACATCTTTTTAATATCACCTTAATTTCCAATATCTCTTCTTCCTCTCCTAAGAAGCCTGTCACAAAGAAAAAAAAGAGAGAAAGGTAACTCAATAAATACCCCCAAATCAGTCAAATCTTCAACCATATGTAATATTCAACACCCATAACCCCTCACCTCTGCACAAAAAAGGTATATTGTCTCAACTCAGCTCTGTGAATTATATTTTTGAATGATTTTGACACTGTCCTTATTTAATCAAGTTTTATGTCTTTCTTTTACTTTGAAAAACAAATGAAATGAATGTTTTCTATTTCCTTAAGGAAGGAAAAATAATTTAGTTTTTTCTGTATAGGGAGCTCAACTGGTTGGGGTTTTTTTTTTTTTTTTTTTTTTTTTTGGTAATTGCTTTTCCTTTTGGATTAACGTCCCTTGACAGAAATAAAAATATTTCTACACCTGCTTTAGAAAGAAAAAAAATCCAAGTGTCCCTCTTAGATGTTCATAGTTTGATTGGGGGTTAGGGGACATAATAGTTATGATAATTGTTGGTCTTAACATCTACAGTATGGGAAATAAATGAGTAAAAAGATATATTAACAAAAGCTTAACAAAATCAAGTCAAAAATAACCCATGAATGTTGAAAGTGATGGTTGGGAAGAAAATCAGAAGGTAATTTCTCAAAGCCCTGGTTGTAACTACTTCCCAACAACACTCAGGGATGCTCTAAAAAAAGTGAAAAGGAACTGTAGAAAATAGAATCTGGGCACTCCTGTGAATGGTGAATCGCAAAATTATCCCTGAGGGTTAGGAACTGAAAACAGACTTATGAACAGGAAAGAGACTAAAAGATGAAGGGAAATCCCAGAGGGCCTACAAAAGGAATAGAAAACTTATGAAAGAGGAGATAGAAATGAGTGAGAAAAACAAGCCTGTTGTCAATCGTTAAAATACCCTCGAAATACACTTTATGCAAAGAGATTACCATCAGGTAGGGGTACTGCCTTCCAGCAGGGTATTGTGTTGAATGACACAAATGGCTATGTTAAGGAAAGTCTGATAATATAGAAGAACATAATTCTTCTTGTTCAATTTTAATTCCTCTTCATCAATTTTTGCACCCAATCAAGGTACTCAATATGCAAATTCATTTGTGATTGCATATAATTCCTGTACAGGAGTTTCTAGACTAGATATGGAGTCTAAATTCGAGTTCCTGGCTTCTGTATGACCCTGGACAAGTAACTCTGAACTGCAACCAGCCTTAGTTCCTCATCTGTAAAATGCAGATCACAATACACACACTAACTACTCCACAGAGCAGTAGATCACAGCAATATAGTAAGAGTGAGGCAATGAATATTTGTTGAGCCTTGAGGAATCACAGTGGCTTTCATCAGTTGACCAACAAATAGGTCCAGATGAAGCCCTATTGTTCATTGTTTACACCCTGATTGGCTCAGAGTGAAGGTAAATAGCAATTGTTTCTGTTTTGGCTAGAAACCCTGAGGGTCTTCCCTTCCCAGATTTATTTATTTTTTTTTTTTGACTAGGTGAAAGAGGCCATTTTCTGCCTCCTTTCTTACCTAGCCTTAATCACTGAATGGGTGTTGCCTCAGTCAAACTGAGATCTGTTAAAGACTTTAGCTTAAAAAGGCCAAGGCCTCTCACTGCATCCTGCACCATCTCTAATCATCCTGCTCTATTTCTTGCCACTGGACCCAGATGGCTCTAGAGAATAAAGTGAGGCTGGTGACTTTGCGTAGCCCTCCCTCACTTAAATTCAGTTCACTTGCATGTCATGGTATCACCTCCCCAATGTCATGGTCCTCTTCAAAAACGAAGAACAAACAACAGCAACTGGACCCACAGGAGCTAGGCTACTCCATTACTTCTTGTTCTGTACCCCGCAGAGCAGTTTGAACTAGGTTCATTCTGAGGGAATTTGACCTCTAATGATATTCGATGGGTTTTTAAGTGTTCCACCTTAGTCCCCCAGGAATGATCTTAATCATAGTAAATTAGATTATGGGTCACAAGTCTAGAGGCTCCTCAAAAGGGTGAAAGCAAAAAAAAGGTGTAATATGAAATGGGAAGGGGATGGGTCATTTATACATATACAAAAGGCTAACATAGTAAAGATTAATAGAATAGGATTCAGTAACCTATTAGGTCTCAGTAACTTCTGGTACAATCTGCAAGGAGGATGATGCTTAAACTTGATCATAACATGAAGCACTTCATGGGATTGCTGAATAAGCGTTTTACATTTGCATTTGCTCAGTAACATTTCCATAGAAGTCCCTGTCCTCCGGTAAACCAGGCCAGGGGATTAGGTTTCCCCTATTTTCATTTGTCAATGATCTTTCCAGTGCAAAAGCTTCCCCTGCCAGGAACTCCACTTCATTTGAACCAAGGTCGCTACTCTTCTCAAGCTCGTAAGGTCATTTCCATGCCTTGGGGATTACTCATTCACCTAAAATCTAGAAGATACAAACACAAAAGAGGCAAAGGCAATTGGGGACTCTAGTGCAACCTGCTCAACCTCCCACCTCTAGAATACTGGGGCAGTGAATAATCAATCCTTCCCCACACCTCACTGTAGTTCTGTGATGCTACTTAGGAAGTCATAGCTGAGGTGGAGAGGAAAAGAGAAGTAGAGATGGGCTGGTAACCCAGTTTGGAAAGTCATCAGATCTTCCGGCTCAGCAGTCAATCAAAGCCCTGATTTATAATCAATCGGTTCATCGAAAAGCATGTATTAAGTGCCTACTATATACCAGTCACTGTGCTAAACACTGGGGATACAAGAAGAGACAAACGGCCCTGCCCCTGCCCCTGCCCCCAAGGAGCTTACAACCTAATGGGGGAGACAATATGCAAACATATATATACAAAGCATCATGTATAGAGAATAAATAGGAAATACTTCACTGAATTAAGAATTAAGAGGGGTTGGGAAAGGCTTCTTGTAGAAGTTAGGATTTTAGTTGAGATTTAAAGGAAGCCAGGGAAGTCAGTAAGCAAGAGCAGAGAGGGGAGAGCAGTCCAGGCATTGGGAACAGCCAGAGAAGCCAAGAAATGGAATGTCTTATTTGTAGAACAGCCAAGAGACCAGTGTCACTGCATAAAAGAGTATAGGTCAGGGAGTAAGGTAAAAGAAGACTAGAAAGGTTGGAGGGAAGGGGAGAACCTAGGTTATGAAGTATTTTGAGTGACAAACAGAACATTTAATATTTGATCCTGGAGGTGATAGGGAACCACTAAAGTTTATAGACAAGTTTATAGCAGAGTGGCATGTTTAGACCTGGGCTTTAGGAGAATCACTTTAGTGGCTGAACAGAGAATGGATTGAAGTGAGGAACAGACTTGAGTCAGGCAGACTCCGGAATGACCAATGTCCCTTCTGATCAACAGAAAGTAATTAGGGAATGTCTACATCTGCTCTAGGTCAGCAAGCATTTATTAAGTGCCTACTATGTTTTAAGCATTCTGCCAAATGCTGGGGTTACAAAGAAAGCCAAAAGACAGTACCTGATCTCAAAGAGCTCACAGTCTATGTTACATCTGTAAAGCACTTCGTAAAGTATTCTATAAATGTCAGCTTTCATCATTATGATTCCCATAAGCTTCTTTTCTTCTTTAACTTTTTAAAAATGGTATTGATAGCTTTTATTTTTATATCACCTTTATTTCTAGGTATATCCCTCTCCCCTCCCCAGAGAGCCATACCTTGTAACAAATAATGAAAAATAAAAAGGTGAGGGGGAAGCAGCTCAACAAAACTAACAAACACATCAAGGAAATCTGTTAAAGTATTCAATGTTCCACACCTATAGAAAGAACCCAGAGAGAGGCATTCTCTTTTTTAGAAACAAGACTAGTCATTATAATTACATAGCATTCAGTTGTGGATTTTGTTGGGTTTTTTTTACATTTACGTTGATGTAGTCATTGGGTATACTGTTTTCCTGGTTCCCCTTACTTAACTTTATATCAATTTTTATGTCTTCCCATGTTTCCCTGTATTTTTCACATGCATCATTTATTATACTCTGGTAATATTTGGTTATATTCATCTGCATAATGTTAGCCATTCCTGAAATAATCGGCCCCAATTTTGTTTCCAATTCTTTTCTGCCACAGAAAGTGCTGCTATAAATTATTTTGGTATGTGCAGGAGATGTCTATGTATGACTTCCTATGAATATATGCCTAGCAACAAAATCTCTGGGTTGAAGAATATGGACATTTAAGTAACTTTCTTAACATAATTCAAAATTGCTTTCCAGAATAGCTGGGTCAGTTCAGTGCCACCAATAGTGTACTAGGGGAAGGAGAAAGAGAATAAACATTTATATAGCACTTAGTATGTATGTACCAGCCACTAGGCTAAGCACTTTTTAACAAATATTATTTCATTTGATATTAGTGCGTCTACCTTTCCACATGCCCCTCAAGATTGATTGCTTCCATTTTGCCACTTTCCTGCCGGTGAAGTGAAACCTGGGTCCTTTTGACTTGCATTTCTCTTATTAATAGCGACTTGGAGCGATCTTTCATATGATTTCCATGTATTCCTCCAGATAGAGGAGGAATGAATATAAAATGAGACGTTGTGTGTGGCATTACCATTTCATCATTACCCTTCAAATATCTATCTAGATATGTAACACCAATGAGCCAATTTTATGAGGCTTTTAAATAATATGTGCAATTCTCTTTCGAGATCCTGCACTCTAGATTATAACATCTTGATAGTCAGAAGTAGGGCAAAATTTAGGGACAGAGGAAAAAAAGATTGGTATTTAATTTATAGGTCTACAACTTGAAATATTCATAGGTGGATAAATTGCAAGCATTCTCTACATTTAAAGTGTTATTATTATGTGTAGTTATAGTAAATTTCTTCATTATAGTAAAATAAAGAACTAGTGGCCTTCCAGGTGGCACCTAATTGATTTACCTCATTGATTCCATGGTAGTTTGATGTAACAGACAGAGCACTGGATTGGAAATCAGGAGACTTGATTTCTAGTCCCTTACTCCTTAAATGACAAAAATAGTTAGCATTCATATAGTACTTTAAGATTTGTGATGTACCTTACGAATAATATCTCACTTATCTTCATAACAAATCTATGTGGTGGGTGTTATCATTATTCCCATTTTACAGATGAGGAAACTGAGGCAAACTAAGGGTAAGTGGCTTTCCCAAGACTAGTAAATGTCTAAGGCACTATTTGAATTCAAGTCTTTTAACTTCATGTCCAGAGCTCTTTATCCACCATTCTAGTTAATTGTCTCTAGAATGCTATAAAAAAAATGTTGAATTTGGAATCACAGGAGCTGACCTGAATAACTTTGGGCAACCCACTTAACCTCCATAAATTGTAATTTTCTAATCTATACATCTGTATAAGCAGCAGATATAACTGATAGAGCAAGCCGAGTTGTCAATGTGCTGGGTAGGGGTAGGCTCCCTTCACAGAAGTGCTGCTTTCTGAAGCTTCCTCTTCCCTCAGAGACAGAGCTTTCTTTTAAAATGTAATATGGTCAAAATGGCAGCTGACGGTGGTTTGAGAGTGAAAGTAGCTTACTCAAGCTTTGCCCACTTATAGTCCTTATCAGGACTTCTTATTAGTTCATATCTTCAACTCCTACTCAGCACTGCAGCCCTATTGTAGGCCCCTGGGCTTCTGATTGATGAGCCTTCCCCAGAGCTAGCCTATTCCAGACCCACCATGACTGCTGCTCCCCGACCATCTTCATGCTAGGCTCTTATGCTTTGCCCTCTGTCCTGATCTAACACTGTAGTTCTATTCCACACCCCTGGGCTTCTGATTGATCAGCATTCAATATAACAAGACCAATCCAGACCCAACACCACTATTCCCTGGCCATCTTTATGACATGCCCTACAAACATGTTACCACTTCCACCACTCTACTCACCATCCCTGTGATTTCTCTAACCAAAACATCCCTTCCTGGCCACCATTTCTCAATATTAGTTTTCTTCCCCGATTAAGCTTCTTGAAGATAGGAACTCTCCTGCTTTTTGTCTTTATATACCCAGAGCCAATCAGTGAGAGCCAGAGTGATTTGGGTCTAAAAACATAGTCCAGTAACTCCATTTGAATCCCACTGGGCTTTGTCAAAGTCTGGTTTTCCAGAGCTGTATTTCAAGAAATTGCAAATGAAAACTCCGTAAGACAAAGGAATTAATTGTCCCAGTTTTTTGAAAAAAAAAAAAAACAATGATGGAGTAAATAAGTAGCGTAAAAAAATCTAGCCCCCAAACGGCAAGATATTTTGCTGAATATAAGTTATCAAAATTTATATTCCTTTGGATAGAATACCCACATGTATGAGTATGACTCCCCAAGTGGACAGTTGGAGAAGAGGAGAAGGAGGAGGAAATAGCAGCATGGCCCAACCGTAATTGGCCAGTTGGCCAATTTGGAGTGGGGGGTGGGCAGCAGCTACTATTACTTACAGATTGTTGTTCCTCCCTTGTTCTCAGAGAACTAATGACATCGGGGGAGGATGTCTTGACTTGTAAGTGGATTGGATTTAAGTGAGGCTGAGCTGTGCAAAGTCATCAACCTTGCTCTCTCTTCCAGAGTCATTCAGTCCAATGGCAAGACTTGGGTCAGGACTGATCCCCACTCCCACCCCACCCCCATGCCAAGTTTAGGAAATTCTGGGAAGAAAACTGTCCATGCCCCAGACAATCTCCCTCTGATCCATGTCTAAGCCTTTTGGCTGAGCTTCAAAAGGGTAGATTTTATGTATAAATGAAGGGATTGGACTAGATGGTTTCTAAGGTCCTTTGCAACTCTAAATCTTGTGAACTTCCCCAAGTGTCAGTTTCTTTATTGGTAAAATGAAGGAGATAACTAAATGACCCCTAAGGTCTCTTTCTAGCTCTAATGTTCAACGTATTGTTCAGTATTTAAAGATCTCCTAGGGAAAAAGATATCAATACATCATAAGACAGATTTAAAAGAAGCTCTTTAGGTAAGATTTATATCAACAATATGTCTCCTTCAAAAGCAAATATGGCTTCGGTATTGCTGCCCCCCAAAAGCAATAATTCCCTACTTGCCTGATAAGGATGGGATTTATTGTGAGGTCTATGATGTATCATTTCTATTGGTCTAGTTATATCCCCTGCCTGAAAGTTCCATCCATTCTTTCAACAGTCCTGAAAAAAAACCAGATAATTCTCTTTACTCACAGGGAGAGGGAAGGCAGTAGAGTGATAGTTTCTTTTGGTTTGAAAGAAACTTGCCCGGTAAGAAATAGAGGGAATCTCAAGCTGCTTCTTTCCTTTTACTTTTTTTTTTGAGGGGGGAAGGTAGGGCAATTGGGGTTAAGTGACTTGCCCAAGGTCACACAGCTAGTAAGTGTGTCAAGTGTATGAGGCTGGATTTGAACTCAGGTCTTCCTGACTCCAGGGCCGGTGCTGCTTCCTTCCTTTTAAAGCCAAGTTCATTGATTGTATGTCCTACAGCTACTGTCTCTGTTTCCTAACCATTTCTTTCCTTCTTAGCCAGCTCCGCTATAACTTGTATCCTAACCTCTACTAAAACTGCTCTCAAAGTTTGTCAAAGACTTTCTTTCCTTCTTGAAAAATCCTGAAAGATACACTTTCTCAATTCTCATCCTCTTCAATCTTTACGTTATTTGAAGTATTGGATTCAAGTCCCATCTCTGACCCTTACCACCTGGGTGAATTTGGGCAATGCTTTTAAGCCTCTCTGAGTCTGTTTGGGGCAGCTGGGTGGTACAGTGTTTGGAGGGCTAGACTTGGAATCAGGAAAACCTGAGTTCAAATCTAGCCTTGGACACTTAGTAGATGTATGACTCTGGGCCAATCACTTAACTCAGTTTGCCCCAGTTTCCTCATCTGTAAAATGAGCTGGAAAAGGAAATGGCAAACCATTCAGTGTTCTTGGCAAGAGAAATCCAAATGAAGAGTTGGACACGACTGAAATGACTCAACAGCAACAGAACCTCAGTTTCCTCATCTGTGAAATGAGGATGTTTGGCTACATGGTTTCCAAAATACCTTTCAGCTCTAAACCCTATAATCCTAGGATTAACACTGCAGACAACACTGATTTCTACTTGTAGTCAGTCTCATACAGATTAGCATTTGGTTGTTCTCATTTCACTCACACTAGTTTTGTTTTTCTGCTCAGACTGTCAGCTCATGGTGGGCAGTGGATCATTTGTTTTCTTCAGTATTCTGCCCACAGTTGTTGTTGTTGTATTTGTCCTTCGTTCTCGAAGAGGACCATGACATCAGGAAAATGATGACATGACTTGCTGTTGACTTTGATTTGAGGGAGGGAGGGTGGTGCAAGGTCACCAGCCTCACTTTCTCATCCAGAGCCATCTGGGTCCAGTGGCCTGACATTCACTAGGACGACTGGACCCCACAGTGACCAATGCTTCACTGGACACCAATAGGTACTTAATACAAATTTTCATGTACTTTTCTCTATATGATAATTGGTTGAATCAAAAGCACAGAGACCACCATGCTTTGGGTCAAGATTCACAGCCACTAGAAGGAAATATTCTGGGCTCCTGAGGCAGCCAGCATGATATTGCCACCTTATCAGAATTCAAAGTTTGCATTTTCTTCCCTTTTCCAGTTTTGTGGTACAATGCACCAGCTGCATTTATTAACATGGGTTCTCTGGCAATTTAATAAAACCAACATAGAGAAGGCTACTCAGCTAGGGAAGAACATTTAACTAGAACAAAAGGTAAAATGATCTGAATATGCCTTGTAAAGGCTAAGGAAGCCGCCCCTCAATTGACCCAGTCTGTGTTGACTGTACCTGAAGGGAAGCAACACACAAAAGACAAATGTTGTGTTTTCAAGAAGCAAATTCCTTCCAGCTGTTTCTTTGACAATGCTTAGGGCTATGGGAGAGCAATTTGCAGTTGTGTTGAAGTGTAAAAGGTGACAATGTATAGCCAATGCTAAGCTACAAATATGCTAAAAAAAAAAGTCTAAGTTCTATTAGGGCCTTGTTTCTCTCCCCTCCTCTGCCCCCCCCCAAGACTTTTATTTATTAGATAATAATGCACACTCTATGCTGCATAATATGAATGATTTGAACCCCAGTAGGGGACTTGATCAGGAATAACCACATGTACTTACTAACAAGAAATAATTTTCAAGGTGACTTTCTTCTCATTGTTGTCATTCAGTCATGTCCAACTCTTAATGACCTCATTTGGGATTTTGTTGGCAAAGATACTGGAGTGGTTTGCTATTTCCTCCTCCAGGTCATTTTACAGATGAGAAACTGAGGCAAACAAGGTTAAGTGACTTGCCCAGAGTCCCAAAGCTAGTAAGTATCTAAGGCCAGACTTGAACTCAGAAATACAATCCAAGTTCTTTTTCAGATGTTACTTGAGAGATTCATTTTGTTAAGGACATATTGATTCCAACAACAGGGTTCATACTTATGCCTCCAAATTACAAATTCCCTTTATATTGCGCTCCTTGCCCTACATCACCCTCAAACACTTCTTATATAGCAACTAAAAGGTGCAAAAGAACATTTGTCATTTTAGATGAGTGGTATGAGATCACATCTGTCCAACCTCCCTCAGTTCAAGGCTCACCAGAGGTGAGGCTGATGTATGGTGCTAGGACCTAGATCATAGCCCAGTACATTTCCCACTTTAACCAAGTTTCTACACATCCAGTAAGGCTAAAAACTCCAGCCTTAACTCACTCCCTTTCTGTCCCTTACATACACTTACTGCTCTCACTATACAGTCCACTCACATAGAACCCCCAGGGCTCTCATCATAAACACCAAAATGCTCTGTCTCTCTGCCTCTCTAAACATCTCTGTGTCTGTCTCTGTTTTCTGTCTCTCTGTCTTTCTATCTCTGTTTCTTTGACTGTCTCTCCCCCCCACCTCATCCCTGCCTCTGCAAGTCCCAGAACCTGTTGCCTCTACACTCTATGCTATGTATTTTTCAAAAGGAAATCTCAGAATTTATTTTTTCTGACTACCTCTAATATACTCTGTGGTATTTGAAAGGAGAGAAGGCAGTGACTGATCCTTTGATTTCAGAGCTGTAGGGAATTCCCCATGAGGAAAAGCCCCTCTTCTAATACAGATAGGAACCTGCTCTGCCACCCACAGTTTGTAACTTGGCCAGGGTCACAAAGCCAAGATATCAGAAGTGGAATCTGAATCTGGGTCTTTCCTGATTCCCAAACTGACTCTATGTTTCACAACACTGCCTGTCTTTTGGAAATTATAACATTGAAAAGTGCTATTCAGAGAAACCAAGAATATTTTATCAACACAAATTTGATCACTTATGGAAAAAAGAGGCACTGGGATATAATGAAATGCTCTCTTCTGGCCAAAATTCAATGACAGACTAAAAGAATTTGAAAACTGGAAGGGACTTTAGAGGTCAACCAATCAAATTCCTCTTTTTGCAGCAAAGGAACTGATGGGGGGCTCAGGTGCTTGTGCTTGGACCTTAATTCTAACATCATATTTCTCCTTAGCCTCTGCTTGGGTGCCTGTGCCTGGACCACAACTCCAAAACCACATCCAGCTCTAAAGTCACATTTTTCCCTCACCTCAAAATACTGTCTCAGGAAGTTCCTCTCCAGTTCAAGGGCAGCATGCTCTAGCAAAATATTTATCTCTCCTCTCGACATGGTAGCCAGCTGCACCTATAGAATTTATTAGTTTGGACTGCCTGTGTACGTGCTAAACTGGTTGTATACTGGGTCATAATGATATTTACCACATACTGGCCTACCATATGTATCCTAGACCTAGATATATGTATGCTCCCTTACATTTATCTTATCTAACAAAACATTGACAGAGGCAGCCTAGATCTCTCCAGTCAGCCCTGACCATTAGTTGACTTAGTGACATTTCAGGCCTAAAAACACACCTCCATGGAGCCCTCCCTACCCCCCTACCTTGGGCTATTTCCCAGTGAACTCTGGGTAAAATGCCTGCACAGTAGATACAAAAAGTGCATGTTCCTTTAAGAACTGGCCGCCCTTTAACCACTCCCTAATCCTACCCCCAAACACCTAATTAGCATATTTGGCAAATGTTTTACCCCAAAATATCCTATATAAACTTAACCTGCACCCCTGTAAGGTTGCAGGTTCCCTAAGAACTCTTGCCCCCTGAAAAGCATAATAAATCTTTGCCACCTTGACTTAGAATGCTTTAGTCCCCAAATTCATTCCAGACGACCCAGACCCTCTCCAGTACTCGGGTCCTTGAGGGGTACTCTTCCTCAACTTTCTTGTCTAGGAACTCCAGTTTTGGGGTTCCTGGACTATGTCCCCTCATCCCTCAACAGAACCAGACATTGTAAGAAGCTAAATGATTTGCCCAGTATCGCATGGCACAGATGTTTAGAAATTGCTTTTGATCTCTATAGATGTCACTTTCTCTGCTACGCAGATCACCTACAAAAAGTCTAGAGTCTCATTCTACCCAATATGTAAAATTGGCAAGTATTGCCAAGTATTATTCCAATACTTTCCAGGAACCTTTAATAACTTAGCTCCAGTGAATGAGGAGCTTTTCAATAATCTATTTCTCACAGCAGTAAAAAGTTGTACCTGACCAGGGAAAGTGAGATCTTGGTTCATATTTCTCTGAAGTACATTTGCCATCTAGCTGTCAGTACCCTGTTTAAGTGGAAGAAGCAAAATGACATTCCAAAAGGTACTGTAGGAGCCACAAGTATTGCTGTCTCATTTGGCCCTACTCTTTTCATACACACAGACTAAACAAAGTTCTGAGAACATGTGTACGCATGACTTTATTCTCCACCCCCACCTCCCATTTCTTTTTAGGAATTCCCTCCCTGCCCCTCCCCCCAAAAAACAAACAACAACCAGGATTATGCCTTCTGAAGAGGAAAATCCTCACTCCCAGACCCTGGAGCTATCCTGGCCCCAGATTAATCAACTACTAGGAGATGAAAAGGGTATCTTCCTATTAACCATATAACAGATCTTCATCTAAGCAGGGTTGTAGAAGGAGCATGGGAATTGTTAGATGAACTATAACTCCAGTCTAAGAAAAAGAAAAAAATATGATTTAAATTTTCTAAAAAAATGATAATGATGCCAGGAAGATAAAGGTATTTTCAAAATATGGTGACTGAAGTTACTCATGTAAGGGGATTTAAAGAAATAGAAGGAAATAAGAATTTATTAAGCACCTACTAGGTGCCAGTCCTCCTCACAGCTACCCTGAAAGGTAGGTGCTATTATTATCTTCATTTCACAGACAGGGAAACTGAGGAAGACAGAGTTTAAACAACTTACCCAGGATCACACAACAAGTAAAAGTCAGAGGCTGGATTTGAATTCAGGTCTTTCTGACTTCAGGCCCAATATTCTATCCCTTGAACCACCCAGCTGCTTCTACCTGTATGGTACTACTCACAAAAAGAGATGCTATAAATATTTTTGTACATATAGGACCTTTTTCTCTTTCTTAAATCATTTTGGGGTATAGATCTAGTAGGGGATTAGGTCAAAAGGTATGCACAGTTTAGTTACCCTTTAGTCCTAATTCCAAATTGCTTTCCACAATAACTAGTTTACAACTCCACCAACAGTGTATTAACATACCTATTTCCCTACAACCACTCCAATATTTGTAATTATCCTTTTTTTTGGTCTATGTTGTGAATCTTACGGGTGTGAGGTAATACCTCAGAGTTGTTCTAATTTCTTTAATTACTAGTGATTTGAAGCATTTTTTTCATACGATTATAGTAGCTTAGGTTTCTTCCTATCCATATCTTTAAATCAATTATTGACTAGGAGATGGCATTCTTTTAAATTTGAATCAATTCCTTCTATGTCTTGGAAAGGAGACTTTTATCAGAGAAGTTTGCTGCAATGATTCCTCCCCTTTCATTGTTCCTTTTTGTATCTTAACTATATTGCATTTGTTTGTATAAAACTTTTTTAAATTTTGTGTAATCAAAATTGTTTATTTTATTTTCTATGATCCTTCCTATCCCTTGCTTGGTTCCCTCATCTACATATCTGAAAGGTAATTTCTTCCTTATTCCTCTGATTTGTTTATGATGTGACCTTTTAGAGGAAGCAAAGTGGCACAGTGGATAGAGCAGTGAGCTTGAAGTCAGGAAGAGATGAATTCAAATCCAACCTCAGACACTTACTAACTGTGTGTGGTACTCTGTCCAAGTCACTTAGCTTTTGTTTGCTTTGGTTTTCTCAACTGTAGAATGATTATAACAATAACACCTACTTCCTAGGGTTATTGTGATAAACAAATAAGATGAATATTTATAAAATGCTTAGCACAGTGTCTAGTACATAGTAGGTGCTTAATAAATGCTTATTCCCTTTCCTTTTATATCTAAGTCATGTACCTTTGATATGTAATCTTGATGTAAGGAAGACATGAGGTGTTCGTCTAAACTTAATTTCTTCCATGTTGCTATCCAATCTTCCCAGCAGTTAGTTTGTCTTGTAAATCAAATATTGAGTCCTTACCCGAGTACCTGGGATCTTTGAGCCTGTCAAACACTAGGCGACTAGATTGTTTTGCCTCTATGTGCTGTTGTACCTAACCTGTTCTACTAATCACTCTCTCTATGTTTTAACTAGTACCAAATTGTTTTGAGAATTCTTGCTTTACAGTGTGTTTTGAGATCTGGTACCACTGGGCCCCCTTCCTTCCCACATTTTTCATTATTTTCCTTGAGATTCTTGCTCTCTTGTACCTCCAGATGAATTTTATTATTATTTTTTCTAGTACTACCAAGTAATCCTTTGATAATTTATGTAAATTATGTAAATTAATTTAGAAAGTTTTGTCCTTTTTACATCCAATAGCAATTAATGTTATATAGTTACATTTTAGTTTATGTAATCTGGATCTAAAATGAAGAACTAGCATTATATGTAATGGAAGTAAACTAAGGTCCTTTCCAGTAAGACTGGAGGTGAAACATGCAGGTGCATTGCCATGTCTGTATTTGACATAATGCTAGAAATGCTAGCTATAGAAATAAGACAAGAAAGACAAATTGAGGGAATAAGCTAGGTAAAGAAGAAATAAAATTATTGGCCTTTGCAGATGATATGAGAACTCTGTAGAGTCAACTTAAAAATTAATTGAAACAATAACTTCAGCAAAGTTGCAAGATATAAAATAAATCCACAGAAATTATCAGCATTTATATGTAATACCAATAAAACATAGCAGGAAGAGACAGAAAAAGAAATTCCATTTAAAATAAATACAGAATATATAAAACATTTGGGAGCCTACCTAAACACAAGAGAACTATATGACTACAACTACAAAACACTGTTTATAGAAATAAAGAGAAACCTAAGTAAATGAATCTTTTCTCCACCTGCCTTCTATAGCTGCTTTTCCCCCTCTATTTCCCTCCACTATTGGCCATTTGTCTTGATTTTTTAAAGTTTCAAGATTACCAAAAAATGCAAATGCCAGGCTGTTAAAGATTTTGATAATTGGAAGCTGTGGAAAATTGAAGTATTTAAGGTAATGCATCATTTAGCATTGCTGAGCAAACTTTATCATTTATAGAAAGGGATATGCAGATTTATTGCCTATCTCACTTTGGCAGTGGTTTTTAAGGAGTTATCTGTCAAGTGCTTTATAATCATTTACTAGAAAAGTGCTCCAGATATGTAATTATGAAATATAATTAATGTTTTTACAGTTGTTTTCATGAGTCACTGTGGAGGAAAAAAAATCATTAACCAGTGGTTAACCTTTTGGGGATGAACTTTTCTGTCCTTTGCTAATCTGGTCCTCAACCAGCAGATTGTCAAGAGTTTGGTGAATATTACCTATCCCTAGGACAATAACTGGGAACAGCTAGAAGGCACACTGAGTAGAGGGCCAGGTCTGGAGTCAGAAGACTCCTCTCTCGGAGTTCAAATCTAGCCTCAGACTAGGTGTGTGACCCTGGGCAAGTAACCCTGTTTGCCTCTGTTTCCTCATCTGTAAAATGAGCTGGAGAAGGAAATGGCAAATCACTCCAGTGTCTTTGCCAAGAAAACCCCAAATGGAGTCACAAAGACTCAGACATGACTGGAAATGACTGAACCACAAAGGAAAATGATTGGAGCATTCTGAACTTGGTAACAATCATAGATTAAGAGCTGGAAGGGACCTCAGAAATATCTAATCCTCCACCCCTGCTCATTTTACAGATGAGGAAACTGAGGCCCAAACTAAGTGACTTGCCCAAGGTCACACAGGTGACGCAGAATTTGAACATAGGCCCTCTGACACTAGAGTCAGGGGCTTTCCGCTCTACCATGCTGATCTCATATCCTAGTGCTACATCACCTTAAAGAATTCTGATTCAGGGTTCTTTAGAGAACTCTCTATAGATCTCCTATCACAATGAAACAAAATAGCAGAATTGAATCAATAGTCAATATGTACATTCTGGATAGGGACTACAGATGGACCATTGACTCAAGCCAGAACTGAAAAGGAAGAAGAGGTTGGGCGACCACATTCTGAAAATTGTGTAGCCATTTCAATAAAGCCAAATCACTAAATGCCACACCCAAAAAATCCTTTTTTAAACACCAATAGGAATTCTCCTGGTAAAACTATATTGAAATACCCTGATCTCATAAAAGTCACAACTATAGGCAACACCCACCTCCAAAGGGCAACGGGCAGAGGTGTGGTGGGTGCGGGTTGGCAGTAGTACACAACCAGGGAAAATCTGTATGTGAAAAATAGCATAAAAGGCAACATCTAGTTCAAGCTCCCTTTCTCCCATTCCTCTTCCAAGATGTCATTAAATTCTTAGCTTTGTGGTTTTAAATCCAGCTTCCCTCTCTGCTACTTCCCCTTCTGGTCAGTCCTCCCTTTCACCCTCCTCCCCCAATATGGCTAGTTTCCAGCTGCAAGCAAGCCACAGTTAACCCTCTGACTTCTATCAGATTACAATATCTTGGGGATTGTTGACATATCTAAGCAGCCCCAGCCCAACCTATTCCCATAATTCTAGGTCCTTGAAAAGACTGACATATCCTTTAAAGCCTTTATAGTCCATATATTTCCCCCCAAGAGATCGTATTTTCATGGCTTTATGCAGGGTGTATTTGGCAGGTGCACTTGGTCTGTAAGTCAGTCTCTTTAAAAGTTTAGTCAATGTGAACCAATTCTGTGGGATCTGATCACTTCTGAGTTTCTGCAGCCTCAGAAAGTGCAAAACTGAAGACAAACCGCTGGATCTGGGAGGGATGTCACCAGATTGTCAGTCAACAAGCAGCTAGGGATACAAGAAAAAGGTAAAAAACTGTTCCTCACCCAGGAGGAGCTCATATCCTAACGAGGGAGACAACATGCAAATAGCTATGTACATACAAAGTATATGCCGTATAAATGGATGGTAGTCTCAGAAGGAAGGGACTAAACAAGAGGGGATGGACAGGGAAAGACCTCCTGCAGAAGGTGAGATTTGAGCTGAGTCTTGAAGGAGCCAGGGGGTAAAGGTGAGGAGGGAAAGCATTGCAGGCCAGAGAGGCAGCTAGTGAAAATTCATAAAGACGGAGTATCAGGCACAAGGAACAGAAGGTACAAGAACCTGGGGGTGGGGGGCAGGGGAGTTAAGGAAAGAAGGGAATAAGCCTTTATACAGTGTCTACTATGTGCTGGGTACTATGCTAAACACTTTACAAATATTATTTCATTTGATCCTCATAACAATCCTGAAAGGTAGGTGGTATATTATCCCCACTTTGCAGTTGAGGAAACTGAGGCAAAGAGAGGTCAAGCGACTTGCCCAGGGTCACATAGCTAGTAAGTATCTGAGACTGGATTTGAGCTAAGGTCTTCCCGATGCCAGGCCCACTGCTTGATACACCTGGCTGCCCCAAAGAGGATTAGTAAAGCCTAAGTAGATGGAAAGGTAGGAAGCCCACAAGAGGTGAAATACAATGTGGCCATATCAATGTACTGTTATAGTTTAAATGAAATTCATGAGATACCCTCTCCCCACCATGCGGCGCTTGGGTGCTTGTGCTTGGACCCCAATTCCAAGACTATATTTCTCCCTAGCCTCAAAACACTTGTCTCTGGCAGCTTCTCCCCAGCCTAAGGACACTATGCCTAGCAATTAGTCATGAGTGCGCCCCAGTGAGACACTTATCTCTCTCCCTGACTGGTACAGCAACAAGCCACACCTGTAGGAGTTTTTGTTTGAACTGGCTTTGTACTGGCTCATAAAGATATTCAGTATCAACTGGACTATCTATACCAACTCCCTACCTCTTTATATGCATCCTGGACTCCTCATTATGTGTATACCTATGCAATCTCCCTACATCTCTCTTGTCAAACAAGACATTGATTAGGGGCAAACTGGACAATTCTTAGTCAGCTTTGACAGCTAGTTAATTTAGCAAACCTAAAAGCCACACCTCTCTGTGACATACACACACCCCCATCCAACTCCCCCCCCACCCCACCCCATCCCCATGGGCTTTTCCTGGTAAACTCTAATCCCCTAATCCTGTGTATTAGATGACTAGTCAATGAGTCCAGTCCTTATGAGCATTCACAGTATGTTCTGCTGATGAAATCTCTACGTGGACTTGGGCATCTACAGACATTCTAGAATAGGTTTTAGTCCTCTAATCACATTGTGAAGAAGAGGCTTTTTGATCGGCTTTGAACCCCTGGGCAATAGCTACAAAAAGTACATGTTCCTTTAAGAATTGACCACTTCTGGGGCAGCTAGGTGGCGCAATGAGTAGAGCACCAGCCCCGGAGTCAGGAGGACCTGAGTTCAAATTGGCCTCAGACACTTGACACACTAGCTGTGTGACCTTGGGCAAGTCACTTAACCCCAATTGCCCTGCTTCCCCCCTCCAAAAAAAAAATTAAAAAAAAAAAAGAATTGACCACTCCTTAAACGCTCCCTAATCCCAACCTGAATCACCTAATTAGTACTCCTGGCACACGTTTTACTATAGTTTTTCCTATATAAACTTTAACTGTACCACTCTAAGGTCACAGGTTCCCTAAGAACTTTTGCCCGCTGAATAGCATAACAATAAACCTTTGCCAATGTGACTTAAGGATTGTTTGAGTCCATAAAGTCTTTCCAGATGACCCTGTCCTGCTCCCCAGTCCTTAAGGGGTCCCTGAACCACTCAAGACCAAATCACCCCCATCCCATAATCTCAGGAAATAAAGGCAGGCTTTCCTTTTATGAAAGTACTTTGTGTGTGTCCTGCCAGTAACATTTTAAGTGAGGTCCATAACTGTATGTAAATTATGAAACTTTTCCCCTTCTATAAGATTCTTCAATAGAGCCAATAAATGGTTATAAAACTCTTATCAGTGTGCTTAGTCTCCAAATTCCTCCCCCAACAAACACCCACACCTATAACAGGGGTATACTGTATAGGTACATTCTCCACCCCATAACACAAAACCATCTGAGTTTCTTATGTTGAATAATAAATTTCACAAATACAAATTGAATGAGTTAAGGTAGGTAATGATTCTAGAGGAAATATGGAGGTTTTAATGAATAGCAAATTTAAAATTGGTCACCAATGTGACAAGACAGACCAAAAAAACTAATCTTACATCTTCAGCATTGAGAGATGTGTGATGTCCAAAACAAAGGAAGTGAGAGCACCTAAATTCAGAAGTGTGCCCTAGACCTGAGAGAGAGAGGCTAGAAATGCTTGTCAACTTCACCAAAGGCCTGGACTCTTGTCTACCTCAAAATTCCTATTGAATTCCTATCCACCATATGACTAGTGCAGAAGTTCTCCCCTAATCCCCTATTACTGTGTACTAGATGACCGGCCAGTGGGTCTAGTCCTTATGAGTATTCACAGTATGTTCTGCTGATGGACTCTCTATGTGGACTTGGGCATCTTCAGACATTCTAGAATAGGTTTTAGTCCTCTAACCACATCGTGAAAAGGAGGCTTTTTGATTGGTTTTGAAGCTGGAACTGGGATCCATTCAAATGGCTCCATTTAGCCAGCTCCTGGCACTTCTCTGGTCTTTTTCCTGCCTGACTAAATTCATGTGAGAGAGATAATACAAACCTCTGTTCTTTCCCCCTTTGCATTTATTCTTTCCTGCTTTGGGTGGATATTGAGAATGGCTATGACCTCGTGAGCTTTTTAAGATCAGTAGAGCCACCCACCACAGCTGGGAATAGAAATCCATGATTGTTTGCTGGAAGCCAGATAGTGATGAACAAACCGCTGAACAACCTGCTCAGACTAGTGCAGTAACAGTAGAGATGCAGACTCATTTATCCATTAACCATGCCATATTTGGAAGTGAAACTTGGTAGGTCAAATATTATGTAGAGATTGTTTGAAGATTGTGCACACAGGGACTGAAGTAGTATGTGGCATAGAGTTCCCTGCCATATGGGGAGGGAGGTGGGCTGAGGGGAGAGGAGTTGTGCTTCAATTCTGGTTATATTTTCAAAATAAATATCATTTTCTAAAGCTAATTGATAACAAATGGAATCGAGGCACTAACCATTGGCAGCTAACAATAGTAGGAACATATTAAATGGGTGCTTAGGTGACAGCAGTAAAGAAAAGATACCCTAACTCCTCAAGAGTACCCCTAGGACCTTAAAGGGAAGATGAAGTCAACCTATCTATGAGAATAAATGAATGAATGAACAAATGAGTGAATGAAAACATTTGTTAAGAATTTACTATATGCCAAGCACTGTGCTAAGCCATAGGGATACAGAAAAGTGTGATAGTTCCTGCCCTCCCAGGGTTCACATTCTAACTGGGGAGACAACACATAGAGAAGGTTTTAGCTGCAAGTCAGATAGAAAAGTCCTATGGTCCTTAAGGTGCATCAGCAAAACAGAGGGTAATGCTTCTTCTTTAATGTCATTTTACTGATAGAATCATATTTATTTCTGATGTTGAACCATTTGACAGTGCTGAGGACTTTGGTAGGAAGAACCTTCTTTTCTGCGTCTTTGATAGATGTGACTGGTACACCTGTAGGAGCAGTTGGCAGGCAGTATCTCCACAAGGGTTTCATCCCAGCATGATGGCTATGAGCGCTAGGCTGGAAGCACTGCCCTTCCCAAGGCTCTTGGGGTTCAGGGTCCTGGGTTGTCTCCATCAGGGTTGAGGGGAGATGGTGATCAAGGTAGTGCTGCTGGTTAGACTTGCCAGATGCATACTTCCAGCTTTTCTTCCTCAGGGTCCCTTGTTTCTGCTGCTAACCTAGCTTGCCTGCCCTGTGGGTGGCAGTTGGTTGGCAGTTGGTGGGGATGACTAGCTTCCTCTCCACATGAGTTGCTTCACCAGATAATGGCTGTTAGAGCTGGGCTAACAGTGGGACCAGTGGTCTGGGAAGTGATGCCATTCTCAGGGCTCTTCTGGTTATGTGCCTATTGGTAGTAGCTTGGCCCGCTGGTAATGGTGAGGAAGGTGGACCTCTTTTCCACGATGAAATCTCCCCTCAGTGGTGGCTTATTCTGGGAGAACAAAGCCAAGTATCAACAGACCTAGAAAACACCCAGGGGCTAAAGGGGTTTCTTCTTAATTCCCTTTTATTTCATTCCTTTCTATCTGCCTACCATCATCTGAAACAATAGGCATAAATATTCCCACGAAGGCTTTCTTTTATCACTACAATATTCTAACAGAATTTCTTTTTTCTTTTTGGCGTGAGAAAAATTGTCCGCTATATGGACATCTTAGGATATCTTAGCCTCCTTGGATGTCATTTGTAAATGTGTTTTGACCCCATGCAAGTCAGTCTTCTCTAGGGGGTAATTAGGAACAAGTGGCATCCTACTTTTTGTTCTTTGCCCGTGGAATGAAAGCCTGTTCCTCTTTGGAATGATTCTAGAGGCCTGGCATCACAGAAATTCTCTCATTCTTTGTGGAGGTTATTGAACTTGCTCATATAATAATAATAATAGAGCAGCTATAATTTATATAGCACTTTTAGCTTTGCAAAGCCCTTTACAAATATTATCTCATTCAAATGTTATCTCATTTGATCCTCACAACAACCCCAGGAGTGCTATTATGATCCCCATTTTACAGAGGAGGAAACTGAGACAGAGGTTAAGTGATTTGCCCAGGGTCACGTAGCTAGTAAGTATCTGAGGCTGGATTTGAACTTAGACCTTCCTGACTCCAGATCCATGGCTCTATCCACTGTGCCACCTAGCTACCTCCAGGTGCCACAATTTTATCCAGAATACTAATAATAATATCTCACATTTGAATAGCACCTTAAGGTTTACAAAGTACTTGTATCATAGTAACCCTATTAGGCAGGAGGTTTGAGTATCATCAATCCCATTTTACAGATGAGTAAACGGAAGCTCAGAGACATTAACAGATTCGCCCATGGTCATACCACATGCCCAGTAAGTGGCAATGGTAGCGCTTGAAACCATACCTCCTGCCTCTAAGGCTCAGACTCTTTTCACTCCACCACACTACATGAAAAGATGGAATTACACTAAACAGCAATTATTCTGATACATTTGGTGTGGCTAATTCTGAGGTTCTCTCCAAAACATTTTCTTAAATCGTGTGGGAAAAATGGGTAAATGATTCAAAAAATATGAAGTAAATGTTACTGATTATGTATGGGCAATTAGATCTTTGAAACCTTAGGGCTGAATTGATTTCAATTTTCCCCTCATCTTCCCCCAAAGTAAATGTTTCACTGATCTAAGCATCCTTGAAACAAAATATTATCAAATGTTGGCATGAGTTCTTAACACTTTTAAGAGGAAGATCCTGGAAAGTATAAAATATTTAGAGACCGATATCTGTTATCTCACTTGAGAAAAATTTTTGTCTGTACACAAATGTTCTTCAGCTTTTGGGAACAGATGGTGGAAAGTAATAAAAAGACTGAAGAATGAGAAGGTAGAAATTGGGACACAATGCCCATTGGAGTGCAACCAATCACAGTGGGAGGCAAATGTCTTCATTTTCTCCCATTACAGAACTTGAACTAATATTGCAGTTGTTAGTCCATTAAGCTTTGTCCTTTTGTCCTCTCAAATTTAATATGTAATAATTTGGCTTTTTAAAAAATCAAACTGCTCTCAGCCAGTGAGGATATTTAAATTGCATAGATCACCATATAACATTGCTAACGAGATGTGTCCTTTGTTCTGACATCATTCATTCCTTTCTGACTTGACTGAATAGAATTATAACTTAAAACTGGCAGAGAAGTTGGAGTTCATTTAGTCCAATTCCCAGGATTTATAGATGGGGAAACTGAGATCAAAAGGAGTTAAAGGACTTGCCTAGGGTCATGATGACATTAAATGGTAGACCCAAGATTCTGCCTTCTGACTACAAACCTAGTATTCCTGTCCCAACCAACCAAGTCCAGTAACTTCCAGAAAGCAGGTGAGAACATGTCCATGACGTCAGTCCCATAGGAGCATTCCAATAAGGAGCAGGCCACTCTTACTTCTTTTACCATTTTACCATTACATAGAATTCTGGTGGTGTCTGCTGCCAGCCTCCACATTCTTAGCAATTTCTCCAACTTCTCAACTTCCAGCTGACACAATAATTAATGTTTCAGTCTTCAGATGACTATGTTTTATTGTTAAATAATAATGTTTTTTGAGGGGGGAAGACAGGGCAATTGGGGTTAAGTGACTTGCCCAAGGTCACACAGCTAGTAGGTCAAGTGTCTGAGGCTGGATTTGAACTCAGGTCCACCTGACTCCAGGGCCGGTGCTCTACTCACTGAACCACCTAGCTGCCCCTAAATAATAATGTTTTAAAATATCCACAAGCTTGGCTTGATTCATTCCTTTGGAATCCTGTCCAGGCATGGCTTAATGTTAGGGGAAAATGTCCTAAAAACTAGAGCTATCCAAAAGTAAAATGGATTGCCCCAGGAAGGAGTGGATTCCCCTTCATTTTCAGTCTTCAAATAGATGACTACATATCACTTGTGTAACAGTGAGGATACCTTTTCAGATATAGGTTTGACTCTATGAGTGGTATCCAAACTTTATTGACTATTTACCCTTATCAGAAAAAAATAAACACTCCTCCAAATATACGTGTATGTAAGACACAGGTGGTATATATGAAACTGTTTAAATATGTAAACACAACCTATAAGTGGTATGGATAGATATCTGAAATATAGCCCACCTTTGTAGAAAGTAGGAAGAAGGTTGTTTCTATACAACCAGTAGACTATATGGGGAAGAGAGGCAAGCAGAATCAAGACTATCTCTTCTATCTGTAAGAGCTATACTGAAATAGAATTATATCTATTGGCCACCCCTCCAATATCTCTAGTCTAGGGGTAAGACTTAGGGTTCAGAATGAAAAGTCACTTCCCTGATCCCTCTCAAGGTGGGAGGCCAGCCTTTAGCTTACATTCATGGCTTCGGTACCTTCCCACCATTTGAACTGTCTTAGGAAGATTCTGAAGATCACCTGGCGGGTGCCAGACATTGAGGTCCTTACTTGAACTAAACTGCTGAGCTTTCAAACTCTGCTTCAGGGAGTGCAATGCCAATGGGCTGGCCACGTTGTTCGAAAGCAAAATGTATGCTTGCCAAAAAGACTGTTTTATGGACAACTCACAAAGGGCAAGCATTCACATGGTGATCAGAAGAAGTGATACAAGGATACTCTCAAAGTCTCTCTTAAGAACTTTGGAACTGTTTGTGTGACATGGGAGATACTGGCGGAGGACAGCTCAGCATGGTGTGCCCACATCAGAGAAGGTGCTGTGCTCTATGAGCAAAACAGAATTGAAACAGCTCAAAGGAAATGCAGGATGTGCAAATTTAGAGTTTCTACCCCAAAAGTTCACATGGACTATTTGTGCCTGACCTGTGGTAGAGCATTCTGAGCTCATGTTGGTCCTATCAGCCACAGTCAGACACTTTGAAACTCAACATAGTGATGTCATTTTGGTCCTCTTCAAGAATGAAGGACAACCACTTTCCCACCTAACTTTGGTTTACACAAAAGACCATCATGAATAGTGACAAAGAGTAAACCCACTTATCCAGTAAAATGGCAAACAGAAGTCATAGAAACCCTACATATCAGAATATAACAAAGAATACAGACGAGTTAAGAGAGTCTTTAGCGGAGAGTCAGGTAAGATTTCAGCTCAACCAAGGAGGAAAGGATGTGTGCTCTTTAGAAAAACAGGTACTAAAAGTCCAAGATCATGATTGGTCCTGGCTTCCCTACATGTCTGAAGCTACAGGGCTCTAGTATGCCACACCAAAGTCTTTATCTTGATTTAATACTTTGCAATACAATGATTGGAAGGTATAGTTCTCTTTTCAGTTTATCCTTTTCCTTGATTTTAATAGCTGTTAGAGCTGAAAAAGATACCTCACAAAGCTCCAAATAGAAGAAGTGTATTGTTGGCTGCCCTTATAAATCATGATACTCAGTCCCATCCATGAAAAACTTTTTTAGTTAAAATTTAGTTAGTAAGTTTTCATCTTCCCTGATGTCAGGGATCCCCAGGTCTCTGGGGATCAGGTTCATTTGTGGAGGATGACTATTTCAGATGGGGAGAAGGAGGTAGGTGCAGGAAGATAGCAAGGGAGAAAGGGCCAGGGCTAGATAGGGAAAGATTAACTGCTCATCTGCCTCACTAAGGAGAAGCCCCCACCCCTGACTGTTGAGCACAACCTGTACTGGACTCAGGAAGTGGAAAGGAGAGGCAGGCAGTGGCTGCCACAAAGCTGAGCAGCCCTGCTTCTCTCCTCTGTTCTAATATTTTCTTCAGCACCCTGAGGAAACATTTGCACACCTCCTAGGATAAGTGCACCACATTTTGGAGACCACTGGACTAAGTGGCTACAGAGTCTCTTTTTAGTCTATAATTCTGAGAAGAGACAAAATTTTTCTCTTAAGTCTGTCTCTTCACACCCTCCTTCCTATTGGTTATGACTAACAATTGGAAGAGATGAAACAAGAGTTTTTAAAAACAGTTAAAACAATTTTTTTATAAATTAAATGAGAGTGCCAGAGGAAAAAATGTAAAATAAATGTCAGCTATAGAAGGAATTGGAAAGGGAATAAACAAATTGAAGCCAGAGGTACAAAACCTTTCCCAAGCAACACAAACTCTGAAAATTAGAATGGACCAAATAAAAGCTGACCAAATAAGACAATCAAAAATATAAAAATAAAGTGAAAAGCCTGAAGAAAATATAAGATAACCCCTATCTCACTTACAAGAACAACTGACCTAGAAAACAGATCAAGGCAAAATGATTTAAGAATTAATGTACTATCTGAAAGCCAAGACCAAAAACAGAGTCTAGATAGTGTATTTCCAGTAACCATAAAATAAAGGGGCCCAGATCTCTTTAGAACCAGAGGGTCAAATGGAAATAGAAAGAACCCACTAGTCATTGCTTGATAGTATGCCCACAAAGAAATTACCAGGAATATTATAGCCAAAATTCAATTTTGAAGCAAAAACACAGGAGTCAAGAGACATATAAAAAGGAAAGTGAACAATCACAAGGGATTAAACAAGGATAAACTGTTTATATTCTAATATGAGGAGATGATACAAGTGTCTCCTCTGAACCCTATCATCATCAGGGGTAAAAAAAAAGGAGTTTAATTAATTAGACAGTATCTAGGAATGTTTCTGTTATATCTTGATCATCTTTAAAGAATAATGGAAAGGTAAAGGAAGGAATGGGAAAAACACTGCTGGGGTAGGGGTAGGAAGAAGAAGGTTAGGGAAAATTCCTCTTACATAATTAGGATGTACAAGGAGAAGTCTCTACAAACAAGGAGGAAGGGGTTAAGGAAGATGGAGGGAGGGGTAGAATTTAAAACTCAAAATTTTTTTTAAATGTTAAAAATTAGGGAAAAAATTAAATATTTATTAAATTAGGGAAAAATATTAGGGAAAAATAATTAAGGAAATTATCAGGGAAATTAGGGGGAAAATATAATAATAAATTAAACTGGTCAAAAGAGGAAAGAATGAACATGCAGGTACAAAAGTACATTTAACTAAATAGGAAAACAGAAGGGAAAAGGGACAAGGGAAAAAGGAGAATAACAGAGAGGGCAGATTAAAGGAGGGATTAGTCCGAAGCAACTGAAGAATGACTGAACAGGTTGTGGTGTATGATTGTGATGGAATACTGCTGTGCTATAAGAAATGAGTTCAATGATCTTAGAAAAACATGGTTAGACTTGCATGAAATAATGAAGAGCAAAATGAGCAGAACCAAGAGAATATTGTATACAGTAACAGCAATATTTTTGAAGAACAACTTTGAGTGAATAAGTCATTTTGAACATTATAAATACCCAAATAAACTACAAAAGACAAAACAAGGAAGACACATCTGCATTCAGAAAAAGAACTGATAAATAGAGGTATGTATAGAAGGATTTTACATATATACATCTGTACATATACCTATACATACACATACATGTGCATACATACATACACACATATTTGTGTCTAATAGTAGCCATTTCTAAGGTAGGAGGGGAGGAAAGGAAAAAAAGAAATTTACATGAGAACTTTATTATATATTTAAAAAGAATAGCCAGGTGTACATAATAGATTTGCAGTTTCATGTGTAATCATCTTTTTTAAAAAATATTCTGTTATAGCAATGTTTGTTTTACTCCACAAATTAAAAATCAAATAAATAAATATTTTTAAATTAAAATAAATGAATTTTAAAAACCTTCCAAGGATGTTGAAAAATATTGCAGAATTTTTTATATACTAGAAAAGAATTGGAAACTGAGCGGGTACCCTTTAATTGGGTAATGGCTGAACAAGTTATGATATATAAGTGTAATGGAATAATATTATACTGTAAAAATGATGAAGGAAATGATTTCAGAGGAAAATAAGGAAGACTTGTAAAAACTGATGCAGAGTAAGAAGAATTATAAGAATAATGTATATTATAAAATACTATAAAAACAAACAACTTTGAAAGACTTAGAAACTAAGTTTTTCATCAGCTAATAATCAACCACAACTCCAAAGGGCTTATGATGGAACAATCTACCAACCTCCTGAGAGAGAGGTGAAGGATTCAGAATGCACAATGATATATATTTTTTAGACATGGTCAAGTGTTGAAATTTGTTTGATTGACTACATAAGCTTATAATAGTTTTGTTTTTCTTTCTTTCTCAATGATGGGAGGAGATGGGGTTTTTTATTAAAAAAATTAATTTTAAAAAAGAAAGCAAAATATTTTGGACACATAAGGGAAGCTGGCTGCTCTGAACACCCCTGATTTCCAGCTTGACTCTCTAGAGGCTTCAGAGATTTTCCTTTGGATGAGTTTGAGCCCTATTTTTTAGGTGGAACTGAGATTTCACCTTGACCTCATCTAAAGAGCTCATTCATCCTTGTGTATTTTCTAGTGTACTTAAATTTGTATAAATTCTCTGATTTCTGTTTTGCTTAGATAAATTGGTTTACTAACTTTTAAAAAAAGGTTATTGCAATAATCTAGAGGAATAATGATAAGGACTAGAATTAATGTCATAGCTATGTAAAAGGATATGAGAGAGGTTGTGAAGGTAGAAATGGTAATATTTGATGACAGATTAGATATGTGGGGTGACTGTGAGTGAGGAAAGAGCAAAATCTCAAGTCTGGGTGAGTCAGAGGATGGTGGTGCTCTAAACAGTAATAGGAAAATGGAAAGAAGAGGGGATGGGGATGGGGGAAGTGAATGAGTTCTGTTTTTAATATGTAGGATTTGAGATGACTACAGGACATCCAATTCAAGATACCCAAAAGGTAGTTATCCATGTAGGACTGTAGTTCACTGGAAGCTACTCTATGCAGTTATCTGCTTAGTGATGATGATTGAACTCAAAAGAGCTGATAAGAACACCAAGAGAGATATAGAGGGAAAAGAGAAGACAGGTCGGGACAGAGCTGTGGGGGACAACCATTGTTAATGAACACAACAGGGATAATGAACCAGCAAAAGAGACTGGAAAGGATCAGTCAGGTGAGAGGAGATTCAGAAGATATCAGGGTCATGAAAACCTAGAAAAGAGAGGATATCCCAGAGGAGAGGGTGATTAATAATGTCAAATGTTGCAGACAGGCCAAGATGAATGAGAAACAATCAAAGGCCCCCGAAATTAAACCACAAAATAGATGTCTTATGCTCACTATAAGTGTCACTCAGGATTCTGACATGGGCTCTCCATCTGTACTACTTCATTTTGTGATCTCATTAGTTCCTACAGATTTAAATATCATCTCTATGCTGATGACTCTGAAATCTACTGTGCAAAATGATTTTTTCTTAGTAATCACTGTCTTGGAGACTCAGAGCTTCCTCCGCCCAAACTGTACCAACTTCCTTCTCCAACATTCTTCAGAAGGACATTACTGATAATAACACTGCATCAGAAGTTGCTTGGGTGAAGACAGATTCTTCTGCCTAGATAGCCCAAGGTTGGGAGTGGTCTGGTATGGTAGGGGGGTGATCTGATAGAACAGGTTTTCCTCTGACAGGAAGTAGAATGATGGCTGGGAGATATCAACCCCTGTTGAAAAGGAATATATAAACTGGGCAGCCTGACTTTCAAATTGAGCCAATTCTGGACTAGCCCCCTTCGGGTCCAGTTCCGGACTGTAACTCCCATGCAATGCATGTCAAACCAGCTTGAGAGAAATAAAAACGTGGATACATGACCTAATAGTTTATCTTTCTTAGATCAAACTCTGTTTTGAGGTCAACACTACCTATCCTGCCCCAACCTTTGCTGATCTTTAACCTTGCATTTCCAACTGCCTTTCAGACATCTTGAACTGGATTTCTAGTAGATATGTTAAACTCAACATATCCAAAATTGAACTCATTATCTTTTGCTGTAAACACCTTCAGTGACAACTTAGATTTGAAGATCTTTCCCACCCATTTATAGGCCATGTGATCTACTTACATCACAGGAAGCCTAAGTCACATGTGGTGGGAGGAGCTTGCTGAGAGGAAAAGGAAAGTGTGCCAGAGGAAATGCAGAGAGAGCAGTTAGAGCTGAGGGAGACAGCAGATGCACTGGCTGTGCTGTGAGTATGTATGTTGGTGGCAAGGCCCCAGCAGCAGGGAAGAAGGCTAATGAGATGGCAAAGTTCCATGCTGTGATAGTGTGTTTTAAGTTGCTTGCTGTTATGATAAAGTGGGCTTACTGGTTTTGGGAGTTGGTTGCTGCTTGGATGGGTTGGACTTATCCAAACTTCCTTATTACTTTAGAAGCTACAACATCCTTTTAGTTCCTCAGGCTCACAACCTAGATGTCATCTTCAACTCCTCATGATCTCTCACTCCCCCATATGCAATGTGTTGCTAAGACCTGTCAATTTCACCTTTGCAACATCTTTCAAATATGTCCCCTTCTTTCCTCTGATACTGCCACGCCACCAATCTAGTGTTTCTCTCCAATCCAGCCCATCCGCCGTTCAGCTTCCAGAATTGATTTTCTGAAAGCACAGGTCTGACGGTAATACTGCCTATTCAGTGAACTCCAATGGTTCTCTGTCCTTTCCAGGAGTAAGTACAAAATCTTCTGTTTGACATTTAAAGCCATTCATAACTCAGCCCCACCCCCTCTACCTTTCCAGTCTTCTTACACCTTCTTATACCAGGGCATAGGGTGTATTCAGGGAAGACTAGTACCTCTGGGGTAAGAGTTACCAAGCCCTGATTCATCCACCTCTCACCTGTGGCTCCAAGAAGCTATAGCACGTGCAATGGCCACACCCTGATAAACCGTATCAGTGCACATGCTAAACCAGGTTGAAGGTAACCAAGAGGTCTCAAACACTTCAGGGAGTTGGGGGGTATCTACCCTGTGAAAAATTATTTTTCTTAGTAATCAGAACTTCCCCCACCCCCTTCTTCCAGATTCTCCTTATCCTGGTCAGTCCCCAACCCAAGCTACCAACCAGCGTGGGAAATCTTTCCTAAAGACTTACCAAGGCCAAGATCTAATCAGATAGTAAAAGAAACTCTAAGTTTAGGCTACTGGTTATATTCCTGCTCATTGTGTTTGCTCAGGCAGGTCTGGGAAAATGTTGATTCTCCCTATCATTAAGACAGGTGATATGGAAATTGATGTCTCTGTGACCAAGATTTAGGTGACCTAAGTTGTGTACCCCAAGATGCTCATTTTAATATAGCCCAACACCCGGTGTGTTAACCAATCAGAGTTTAATGGCAACTCTTGGGAACATCTACTCCTTGAAGGACATGATGTCCTTCCCTAATAGCCCCACAAGTATGCAGGCCTTCTAGAAAGGGGGTAGGTTGCTTGAAACCCATGGCCATGATGGCCTTCAAGAGAGGTTGAGATAGATTCATGTCCTGCAATGTGAGGTTTTCATCATACTGAGAGGCATCTCCAAAAAACCTGTTTCCTTTTCTCCTTTCTTCTGTTTCTTCATTTTCTTCACTTTCAGCTTATCTGCTTTGGTGAGGATGTTTTCATCAGCTGATAAATACTGTGATTCTAATTCTTCCTCTTTTGTCTCTTACTCATGTTCTCCTTGAGAGTCATCTTAGTTTTCCTTCTCAGAACCCTCATTTCCTTCCTTCTTATCTGCTGGTTTCCCAGATCTGGCTTCTTTTTCCTCATTCTTCTGGGTTTTGGGGGGACTTTCTCAATCTTGTCATCTAGTGTTGTGGCTGCTCTCTTCTTCTTGAGTTGACTCGTAATATCAACCATACCTCAGATCCCATCATATGTTCTCTCCTTTTCAGTAAAAACAAAGTCTGGATTGAAATCAACACTCCTGATTCTTCTGCAATGCCTGTTTTTTTTTCTGCCTAGCACAATGGGCTCCTCATCCTCATCATCTCCACTGTTGGACTCTGGTTCCAGGGGTCCCCTCATTGTCTTCCCCAATAGTCCCGATCAAGTCTAGACCCTGAAGCATGGTAGCTCCACAAACACTTCCCACAGGTGCGGATCCTCCAGCACGTCCACTTGAGTCAGTACCCATTTCCTCCCTTCAGTCACTATCAATTTATGCATGCATGGAAATACAACTTATTCATACCATTTTGAAGGAAGTAAAGAGGTACACACACATCAAGAAGAGGATTGGGGGAAGCTCTGAAAACAAAATGGGACTAGGAAAGGAAGAGAAATAGAAGTAGCCACCTAAGCAACTGGCAATCTGAGAAGGCTGGGCATAGGTATGACCAAAGGATCATACGGAATGTGACCAGCCCTGGTGATTATCTAAGCCCACATGCTTCTTTGCTAAGTCCTCATTATACACCTAGAAATGGGAGTGGATCGGTCCCAGCAGTAGCAGAAAGACCAAAAGGGATGTTAAAAAAAAAATCTTGGTTTCTGTCCAGTTCTCTGTCCTACAGACACTTAACTTATCATAATTATCCTCCATATCCACATCACGGGGACCCCGATTTGCCCAAGTAAGATACCATAAAAATAAAATTGGTGAATCACCCATTCCCCAGGCAGCCTCTGGCAAGTTAAATATTCAGTGCCATGATCTCTTAACTCTGCAATATGTTAATTTCCATTGTTAGGCTAACTCCTGGATTTGCATCAGAGATTTAAACAAAAGGGTACTTGCAATTTATTGAGATTCATCCATTTTTCACTGAGCCTAAGAAGGGTCAAAAAATTTCAATTCAGTTGAAATTGATTCTGTAATAGATTATTTAAGCCTTTCCCTCTGGCACATAATAACAAAAATAACTTGCTTGTTGTCATTGTTATCATATCATTACACTGTTCAGAAAACTGCAGAGGTTCTAAATTGCCTCTCTTATGAAATACAAATTCTTAATCACATATTTCAATCTCATACTTCACATTAGCTCCTCTTTCCTTATCTGATTACCTTCATTTTCCATCAAGCAAGCAAACCAATTTGCCATTCCCCATACCCAAGCTGATCTCTACCTTTGCCACACCCTTACTGTTGAGGATTGTCCTCTTTCTTCCTTACCACCGATCTATAACCTTCTTAGACAGCTAACTGATGCAAAAGATGGTGCGCTGGACCTGGAATCAGTAAGACCTGAGTTCAAATCCAACCTCAGACACAGATGAGTTGTGCAACCCTGGACAAATCACCTAACCTCTGTCTGCTTCAGTTTTCTTAACTGTAAAATGTGGATCCTAATAACTTCTACTTCCCAGGGCTGTTATGAGGATCAAATTAGATGCTATCTGTTAAGTGCTTAGCCTATTGCCTGGCACATAGCAGGTGCTTAACAAATTCCCATCTTGGAAATTTCTGGTAAGCTGCTTGTATGCATCCTTCTCCCAGTAGATTATCTTCACAAACTTATCAGCACATGTTGAATATCCATTAGATTTTAAGTTTCTTGTGGGCAGTGACTGTGTTGTTTGTCTTTTTATCGCCAGTGCCTTAAAAAGGGGCCTGACACATGGTAGGCACTTAATAAATATTTGTTTGCATAAACTTGAATATACGTACAATAAAGTTAAAAAATCAAACCATCTGAGAGATCTAGACACGAGTTACAGATTAAGACCAGACTCTAGCTAATGTCAGGAAACCAGACAATTAAAATCAGCGCATTGGTACTAAGAGTCAGAAGACTTGAATAAATGACTTAATCTATGCCACTTACTTGGGTAATTCACTTAACCTCTGTATGGATTGTCAGTTAATAAACATTTATTAAGTATGTCTGCATGCCAGACACTGTACTAAACACTGGGGATACAAAAAGAGAAAAAAGACAATCTAGACCACTGGAGTAAAATGATCAGGTTACACAGGATGATAAGAGGCACCACAGTGTAGCAGCTAAAGAGCCACCCTCAGAATCTAGAAGAGCTCAGTTCAAATCCACCCCTGATATAGACTGGCTGAGTGACTCCGGGCAAGGCCCTTTGCCTCTCTGGGCCCTAGTTCCTAATCTGTAAAATGAGGTGATTTTATCAGATGGCCTACCGTTCCTTCCAGCTCTAAATCCCATGATCCTTTATATTTGGATTCTATCCCCGAGGCTAATTGTTTCTACTACTTAAAGAAAGGGTTTCTGCTAAGATTAGGATTTGGAATATATACCATTCCAGTCGCAGAATATGAGATGTTAAATTCAAACCCTGATAGAAACTCGTTTCATTTTATTAGTTTAGTTTACTGAGGACTAGTTTTAGTCCCAGAAACTGAGATTAGTCAGTCAGTCAGAAAGCAAACATTTATTAATCACCTACCATGTGCCAGACACTGTGCTAAGTACTGGGGATACAAAGAAAGGCAAAAGACAAACTCTGCTCTCTAGTAGCTCACAGTCTAATGGAGGACACAGCAAGTAAACAATCATGTCCAAACTAGATATATAAGGAACCTGGCACTGTTTTCTTCATTCTGTCACACTTTATCCTGTTGTTGTGTCTAGTAAGATTCTAAGATAATGCACATTTCTGGAGAAATTACAAAACATTTTCCCATGTTGAAAATAAATCATGAGAAGGGAAGGAGTCAACAAGGAAAAATCTTTGTATCAAACATCTCTTATAAGGGTTTGATATCCAAGATACATAGGTAAATTTTAGAAATATATGACTAGAAGCTATTCTCTTATATCCAAGTGGTCAAAACACATGAACAAATAATTCTAAAAAGAAATGAAAACTTAACTACATGAAATAATGTTCCTAATCACTAACAATAAAAGAAATACAAGTCAAAATAACACCAAAGTTTTACCTCATACCTCCAAAATTGGCAAAGATGAAAAAAAACTATAGGAATACTCTTCCCTGGACGCAAAACAGGAACACTAGTGCATTGTTGATGGAGCTGTGAACTGGTAAAATCATTTGGAAAAGGCAATTTAGAATTATTGGAATAAAGTCACTAAAGTGTCCGTATCATTTGACCTAGACATTCCACTTCTAGGCATATACCCAAAGAGATCATTGACGAAAAGAAAGGCTTCATAAGAATAGCAATATTTTTAAGACCACTTTTGGGAGCATCAAAGAGGCAGCTAAGTATTGTAGTGGATAGAGTGCTGAGCTTGGAGTCAGGAAGATCTGAGTTCAAATTTGGCCTCAGACAATTACTAGCTGTGTGACCCTGGAAAATCACTTAACATCTGTCTTTCTCAGGTTCCTCAAATGCAAAATGGAGGTAATAATGGGACCAACCTCATAGGGTTTTAGGAGAATCAAATGAGATATTGTTAAGTGCTTAGCACAGTATTTGGCACATAGTAGGCATGGAATAAATAAGTGCTTATATTCTTTCCTTATTTTCACCCCAAAGAACTGGAAACAGTTTGATCCTTGTCTACGGAGAACTGGGGTAGCCCTGACCTTAGGAATTCATTTAGATAGATAAGATCTAGAATACATCATCCCAGGAGCCCAACCAAGGAAGATCATAATTTCCATCTTTGGTCAGAGCAGGAAGAGGGCTAAGGAAAGTTTTAGCTTCCACTTTCTATCCCCAAGAGGATTATTAGGCTAGAATTGTATCTCTCCAATACACACCATATATCTATAGTCTAGAGTACAAAGCTCTTTTGGGGCTCAGGATAAAAATCACTTTCCCTATTCTCTCTAAAGGGAAAGGCAACCATTAACTTACTCTCTGAAGACTTAGCTCTTTCTCCCTACAAATGTATGTTTCACCAAAGACAATCACAGATAGTAAGCAAACATATTTATCAAAGTAAGCAGTAAAATGGAAATTGGGGAAGTTATACAGACTAGAATAGATAACAAAATACACAAAAGTCAATGGGCTCTTCGACTTGGGAGCAAGACAAAAACTTCAGCTCAACATAAGAGAAAACAATCTCAGCAGAGAAATCCATTCTTTGTACTCTCTGCATGTACAGGTTCCGGGAATTAAAGAGGACATTAAGGGGATGATTTTGCCCACATGTCTGCCAAGGCAAAGTCTTAAACTTGCATTTCTCACTCCATATCTCTTGAGCTCCATTTCTCTCTCCAGTCTCTGTCCCTTAGCCTGTCATACAAAGAGTCACCGGCTCAGAGTGCTGTCAATCAATACTGAATCACTACACATATGAAGAATCAGTCACAGAGCTCTCATTCAGGGAACCATCCAACTTGCTTGGAGTGAGGGCATTATATGTAGAAATAGGATTGCACCTGAGAAAAATTGGGTGAAAGGTGGAAAGCAAAGCTGCTTATCCACTTTCTGTATTACCTCCCAATAAAAGTATTAGGCATACTTAGCATGTGGGGCAGGGTAAGAAAATGAGATGGAGAGTTTCAAGATAAACAGCAGCCTTTTATGCAATTTTGCTTAGAGACAGCATTAGGGTGACTTATGGTGGAGACAATCATTTTTTACTTGTTAAGAACTTGGTTCACACATACATTCAAATCCTGTAAAAAAAAAGTACCAGAATTCTGTATATAAATATTAATGGACTTTAAATGACTGAATGAACCTTCAACAGCATTCTCCTGTGTATAGGAACAAAATTAGCCTCACATTTAATCTCAAATGGAATTTGGCTCTATTCTACTTCTCATGGCATTCCTTTTGACATCTCCTATATTCTACCAAACATAAGTATTGGATGTCCCTTGGTCTTCTCAGGTGCAATCTTCACCAAAAATAAATAACACTATGAGTGGGTATCAAAAGAGAAAAAAAAGGGAGAAGTTCATAAAATACAGCTTGGTAGTTTTGGATACCAATATTACATATAATAAAATGAAAGAGAGATTCCATAAAGGAGTGTAAAGCTCTTAATTTTTTAAAATCAAATTGCCTGTTTTCTCATTAGAGACATAAAGGATTTATGAAAAATTAAAGACACTGGAATGGCTTCATCTAGAAAATGAAAGGTGAAGAAACATAATCATAATCTATCTAAAGGATCAACTGCTTATACATGGATTCTTAAATACATACATGAGAGTATTGTGACCATTTAAAGACAAATGATATTACCGTTATTCCAGAATGCCAGGCTATAATCCTTGACATTATCTCTAATTCTTGACTTTCCTTCAACTTCCTATATCCAGTCTGTCACAAAATCTTATTTCTTCCTTTGCAATATTTCTTGGATTTACCTTTCACCTTCTATTCCCATATCTAGTAGAATGATAGTTCAATGAGTCAATGATATGACAAAGGAGCCGAAGGAAAATAATGCTATCTCAGGCTTAGTTTATTTAGTTGGGACCTACTATGTGTCAGGCATTGTGCTAGGTGCTGGATTAATAGAAATACAGCGTCTAACCAGGAAATTCATAACAGTGTTTTTTGTAGTAGAAAAGAATTGGAAAAGTAAATGCCCATGGATTAAGGAATGGTTAAACAAATTATGGTACCTTGATATAATAGAATATTACTCTTATCATAAGAAATGATAAACATGATGAAGACAGAGAAGCATGCCATCAGGGCTAAGGTATCTCGATAGTTAACTTTAACTAATGGAAAATCAATTGATTGGCTCATTCGGCTGCTACCTTTACATCCCTTACACACAAAATCCTACTCCTTACTTACACACGCGCGCACACACACACACACACACACACACACAACACACACAAATAGTAAACTAAACCTAAGGACTTAATAGAAAACCATATATAAATATAAGAATGATTCCAAGGAGAGGAAAATTGGGCCTTGAGGATGCCTTCAGTTGAAACCAAACACCAAATTTCAAGTTAATATTCAAAGTCTTAAATCTCATCATAAAAATCATCATAGTAATATCCATTCCTTATACCAGTATGCATTACTACCAATCTCAATCTAAAATGCTATCTGAATTTAAGAATACTTGCAGGAATTAGATGACTGTCTGTCATTTGCATCTCCTGTTCCCTTTCTTAAGTTACAGTAAATCAAGCATAGGGAAGCTCAGATATAGTCACAGAAAATATCACTTATATGTCACAACCCTAATGAAGACAATATAATCCTGGTTAACTTGCTCCAGCTCCATTGATTATCAGTAGGCTCTGGTATCTTTGAATTAAGGAACTGTTCCCGCTTTCTATTTTGTGCTTAGTGGACATTTAAATTACCATTCCAATAGCTGCAATTGGGCTGCAGTTTCAGTGCAACCTCTTTGAGGAGAGTAGATTCAGTAATTTAAAGTGATTTGTTTTCCTATCAATTCTAAAAGGGGCAAAAAATTCAGAAGACATTATTTTTCATCCTACCTTATGGAGAAGGGACGTTACAGATCATGTAGTCTAATCCCATTTTTTTAACAGTTGTACAAACTTGAGGCCCAGAGAGAAAAAATGGCATTTGTACAAGTAGTAATTAGAAAAACCAGAAATGAACCCAGATCTTTTGATCCCAAATCACTGAATTCACTCTTTTTTCTCTCCACTGTCACCTCACTTTGTAAACAGAAGAAAACTGCCCTTCTCAGTTATATTATACCTAGTAGAGTATATGAGAGAACACCAGAAACACACTCCCAAAATGCCTGTGGGAAAAAGAATCTAGAGATATCTATTCTTGCCTCTCTGTGAGCCACATGTAGACAGACCCAGGTGGACACAATGACCCAAATGGGCAAAACAGAACACATCACACCTACCTCTTAAAAGTAAAATGGTTACATTACCTAATGAATGCTTTCTACTTCAGTCAAGTTTTTTATTTCTCTGTTCCACAAACAGATCATGCATATCTCTCCCCTCTACTCAATACCCTGCCCCCCACTTTCATTTCTGTTGTTCCCCTCATTTTGAATGGATCATTCAGCAGGGAGACAGAAGGGCCCTTAAAGAGCATCTAGACCAATCCTTTCATTTTACAGCTGAGGAAACTGAGTCCTGGAAGTGAAGTGACTTGTCCAAAGTCACAAAGGATCTTATCCTGGGTCTTCTGATTCTCCATCCAATGCCCACGCCACTCTTTCTTTGACTAAGTGACCAGCATATCTAGATTCTAAGATACCACGTATGAAAGTTAAAAACAGAATTTTAGCCTTGCCCCCGAGAAAAAAGTCCACAGCAGAGAAGGAGAAATACCAAATTCATTAATTGTTTCTGTTTATACTTCTTAAGATAATTATTTACTAAGGAAGAGGTTAGGCCTAAATCATACTGATTCGTTTGGATGTATTTCATAAGTCTTCTATTTCAGACCTGGTAAATGGTTTATCATTTTCTTACTGATCAAAGAAGATGACCTTAATTAAACACACAATTAGCCTTAGGAATATATATGTCTCTAAGAAGGTGGATTAGCCATAATTCCTTTTGAGGTTTTTTTCCCCCTTCTTTACTCATCTTTTTACTTTCCAACTTCTTAATATATGTTCATCAACACAGTAATTTGTATTAAAAATGACATTGTCAACTTTCTTCTACATAGTAGCTACAATTTGAATTTTTTAAAAAATGTTCTTCTTGACATTAATTTATCATTATCCTATTTTCAGAGAATTGAGTCTTTTCCAGTTGCTCTTCAGGGTATTTGTGGAAAGGACCTAATCTTTGTTCAAACAACAATATTTATCAAGTACTTGTTATGTAGAAAATATTTTTTTTGGGTTCCTTCCAATCCTGAGATGCTATTATTCTATAAAGTATCAAAAGGGGATATAAGGAACTTTGAGATCATAATAATGGCTTTCATTAATAGTGTGCTTTAAAATTAGCAAAGCCCTTTACGTCTTATTTTCTTTGATCCTCAAATCCCATTTTGCAGATGAGGAAACTAAGGCTGAAAGGAGTTAAATGACTTCCCAGGTAGGTAGGTATCTGAGGCAACATTTCAAGGCTCTTCCTGACTCCAAGGTCAGGGCTCTAACCACTCTACCATCGAAATGTCTAATGGCAGTTCTATCCTCTTATGATATAATTTGCAGTATATAAGGAGAGACAAAAATATTCATATGAAAAAAGCCAAACAGAAGAAGACAATAAAAAATGGATATCAAATGAATAATGCAGACCTTAAGTACTATCGATAGGAACTCAGTATAGGGAGAAGTCACAGGGGGTTAAGGTAATAAGGAAGTGGATAAGCATTTATACAGCACCTACTACATGCCAGCCACTATGCTAAGCACTTTCTATGAATATTATCTTTTTTGATCCTAATAACAAGCCTAAGAGATAGGTGCTATATTATTCCCAATTTCTAGAAAAAAACTGAGGCAAACAGAGGTTAAGTGACTTGCCAAGGGTCATATAGCTAGCAAGTATCTGAGGCCAGATTTGAATTCTGATCTTCCCAACTCCAGGCCTAGCGGTCTATCCACTGAGCCACGAGTTACCTTTAAGGAAGGGGGTAAAAACATGAAGATTAAGCAGGCAAAGACTGTTTTTGTTTCTTAAATCTCCGGTGCCTGGTACAGTGTTGTACATAGAGTAGATATTCAGTAAATGCTTGCTGCATTGGATTGAATTTAATTGAGTTGATTTAAATAAAAGGGAGCCAAAGAGAAGAGAAGATGGTAACTACAGATGGAGGACTGAAGGGGGAGGGTGAAACATAAAGGGCAAGATCATGAGACTCGATATATGCCTGGTGGCTTGATGATTCAGTAAGTAGACTGCCCTGGCTGGAGTGGAGAGATTGTGTTCTGGAGTATTGGAGAAAAGGTTAGAAAAATGTTAGTGCCAAATTGTGGAAAGCCACAAAGGCTAGGGTAATTTGGAACTTATCTGTAAGACAGTAAGAAGCTAATGATGATTTTGCAAGTAGTACCTTGGGAAGACTGAGCTGGTGGTGATGTGCAGCAAAGACATCAGTTAAAGGGCTCTTACAATAGTGTAAGAGTGTTATAAGAAGCTGAAATAGGGTAATGGGAATGGTAGAAAAAAAAACAATGCAAGAATCATTATAAAGGGAAGATGGGTGGGATTTGATAAATGATTGGGTATAGTAGGCAAAATACAGGGAGGCATTAAGCATGACAATTTTCAAAGAAAATAAGGTAGTCAGGATAGAAGTTGGGTGGGAGTCCAGCAGAATAAATTCAGCATCAGCTTCCCTGAGTATCCTGGAAAACACATGAAGGGATAATACAATCAGCCTGACAGCTGCATTTTCACAATATGCTGTGTCAGTGCTTCCCCCTTGTGAGAATTCTAGGTATTTCCCACTCAAACAAAAGATAAGAGGTGATAGTTACAGGCTTTCTGACATCATGAGTTGTATAATATACATGTACATTGCTGATCTGGAGAATCAAGTAGGATTTAAGCAAAAATGTCTCATTTGAGGTAATTATAAAGTGATTAAATTACTGTGCTGACAGGTAGGAATATCTATAATACCTGGCAACCAGGACATGGTGACTAATAGAATGTTTTAAGAGTTTATACTTCTGTTAATTTTAATCAGCATATCTGTAATTAGGACTTCTTGCCCATGAGGCAAATTCATTTGGGAGATAGAAGCGACAGGGCACAGAGGACAGTTCAATTTTGGATGCAGTAACACTAGGAGGGGGCAGCGTATCTCCCCCAAAATATAGTTCTGGTATGTGAAAATGTTGGGCTATAAGGGCAGAGAGTGGGTAACATGGTCTTAGTACTAGAGTGGGGCATGATAGAATAGGGCCCTGTGGTAGATGATCCAGCAAAAGGTTGTTATTGTTCAGTCTTTTTCAGTTATGTCCAGTTCTTCAAGACCTCATTTGGGGTTTTCTTGGCAAAGATATTGGAGTGATCTGCCATTTCTTTCTCCAGCTTATTTTACAGATGAGGAAACTGAGGCAAACAGGGTTAAATGACTTGCCCAGGGTTAAACAGCTAGCAAGTGTTTGAAGCCAGATTTGAACTCAGGAAGATGAATCTTCCTGATTCCAGGTCTGGCACCAACTAGCTGCCCTAACAAAGGACTACCACCTTCATAACTACTCCTTTTCTAAAAGCTAATTAAGTGACTGACTAACTGACTAACTGATAATCAATTGACAATCATGGGAGAAGGATTTGTGGGCTATGTTGCATTAGAAAGACAGCCTCCATCTCCTCAGGGATACTGCTAGGGTCCTGAGGACCAAACTAATCAGTGCCAGTAGGTGTTAGTAGAGTAGTGTGAGAGCATGCACTATAATAGTATTCATTATAATACTTCAGGGAAAGACAAGATAAAGGAGTAAAAATACAAACAATGTAGGGATGCTATTGCTCCAAGGACAACTTAAAAGCCTAGCATTTAGGGTCTTGGGATATGTTTTTAAGTGATGTTAAAATCTTACAATAGCAGACACAGCCAGGACATTGGGATACTACATGTATGGTTTCCAAATCTCTTAATTCAAATGTCATTTGGGGCAAATAAAAGAGAATATTGTGTAAGTCTAAGAAATATTCCACCTTGGGGCTCCCATTTCATCAGTACCTACTGCCCATGGGGCCCCTCCCTGATGGAGAATTCCTCCCAGAACCTCCATTTAAAGGGTGCCCAGGTCAGCCATCTCTTCATTTTCCATCTAGCTGTTCTCTTCTGGACTTTGCCATCAAGCTCTCAAACTAGATACCTCTCTCCCATCCTCCCAAACCCCCGCCTCCTTTTCAGCTTCCTTTTGTATATTGTCTTCCCCTGTTAGATTTTAAGCTCTTTGAGGGCAGGGATTGTCTTTTCTTTCCTTTCTTGGTATTCTTGGTGCTTAGCGCATTGTCTGGCACATAGCAGACATTTAATAAATTTTTAATGAATAAATAAAAATAAAATGAAATAAAGAAAGAATAAAAAATAAATGTTTAATCAATATTCAGGAGAAAGAAGGAGAAGCTTTCAAGGAATCAGATGTGTAAGTTATTTTAAAATCATGGATTCATTGTTTCATATTTTACTACCATTGAGAAATGGGGTACAAACATAACAAACCTCTTAAAGTATTGAAAGCACATACACAAAGCTTATCTTTTGTGTTTTCCAGTGCATTTACAGAACAAGAGGAAAGAGTAATCTTGACATTCAAAAGGCATTCTTAATTTCATCTTAAAATTAGAGTAGTACTAACTATTCAACAAAAGCCACGAAACATGTTTAGCACAGATGATTTCAAGTTCAACTCAGCAGAGGGAGCTCTTTTCTGGAATTACAAAATTATACAAATGTATGTATGTGCATATAAATATATATACACACACATACATACATATACACATATTATATGCATATACATATATTGTATGTATATATATGTATACACACACGTAAAATATATATACTTATAGATGCAGGGGAGAAAGCAGGAAAGACTTTCTGTAAGTGGTGAACGTGATGAGGAATAACCTACGAAGCCACTGTCCCTACTCCCTTCTCTCATCCTTCTTTCTGTTCAGCCTCTAATCTGTTCTTTCTCTCCTTAGAAGGGAAGGATTTTTCCTCTCAGGGTCTGTCTCCAGGGAGCTCAGCATTCTTTCAAGTATTGACTGAGATCCTGAGGGTGTTGACTTAACCCTGTTCGACCACAAGAGGGCCTCTCTTTAATAATGTCTTGAAGCTATAACTCCCTTTATACAAACTGAATTTCACACAAGTGAGAACACAAATTGATAACAACAAAATCACTGGGGATTATTTACTTTCAAAGGAATTCTTTGGGTTAAAAAAAAGTTTAACCAAGTACTCCTTTAAAACGATCCTTTGATGGGTAGTTTTTAAATTAGATATCCACTAAGTTTCTAAGAGGGGGCAGCTAGGTGGTACAGTGGATAGAGTTCTAGGCCTGGAGTCAGGAAGACTCCTCTTCCTAAGTTCAAATCTGACCTCAGACATTTAGTAGCTGTGCAACCCTGGGTAAGTCATTTAACTCTGTTTGCTTCAGTTTTCTCATTTGTAAAATGAGCTGGAGAAGGAAATAGCAAAAATTCCAATATCTCTGCCAAGAAAACCCTGCATGGGGTCATGAAGGGTTGGACATGACTGAATAACCAAAAGAATTTTCTAAGAGTACATCTCTTACATCAGATAAAGTATCCCTGTCTTGTTATAGTTGTTTATTAATTAAGTGGGAAAGGCTTAACACGTTTCCCTAAAGGAAGCTATTTTATTTGTTATTAGTGTCATGAAAGAGATAACAAGAGGAAGTGATAACTAATGATCTCCTCTGGTACCCACCACACAATGTGATAGGATTTGGGGTTGGGGCAATTCTCAGTATATTAGGAATTGATGTGAGGATAAGGGCTGCCCAGAATACTAAGGTCAAGAATGGATTTTGTTCTGCACTACTGGAGACAAGACTCATATCAATGGTGTGACATATGGTTATTTTTATGCTCCAGTTAACAAAGGGAGGGAAAAGGTAGAAAGAGTGGGAGGAAAGGGAGGGAGAGGCTATGGATCACGTTGTTCCTGCTTGTGAACTTGAAGAGCCAAGAGGATTTGTTCTGTGAAGTTTGGATTCAGTCAAAGGCCGCACTTGAGGACCTAGAGGGCCACATATGGCCTTGAGGCTACGGTTTCCCCACCCATGGTCTGGGGAACGGTGAAAATGGAAAATGGACCAAAATGGTCATTCAAAAGTATGCTGTGAGCATCGAAATAAAGATAACTTTGAGATTTTAACTCTGACTGACTTGGAGCATGAAAGTTTCAGATTGCTAATGCTAATTCAAATTTAAACAGGATTGTTTAATACCTATATGACCTCAGGCAAATTACTTAACTTCTCTGGGTCTCAATTTCCTTATATGTAAGAGTAACTGGAGTTCGGTAAAGACAGACATGAATAACTGGATAAATATAAACTGCTTGTGGTTGGGCTGAGTCACTATAATAAAAATGACAATATTATATAAGTTAATGTATTTATTCAGTGTCATACCACTCAAACTACCAAAGGATTACTTTATAGCAAAAGAAAAAATAATAATGAAATTCATCTGGAGAAAGAAAATGTCAAGAATCTAAAAGAAAATAATGAAAAAAGGAGGGAAGAAGAGAACTTAGTGGTACTAGGCCTTAAATTATACTACAAAGTGGCAATGGATTATGACTTTTATTTAAAAGTTTACATCATAAGCAAATTAGAAGAGCAATCACAACTACGGATTGGGGGAAAATACATGATCAAACAAGGGATGCAGAGGATCACAGAAGATAAAATGGGCAGTTTTGATTACACAAAAATTAAAGTTTTTCCACAAACAAAATCAATACAGCCGAATCAGAAGGGAAATAGTTAACTAGGGAAAAAAATAACATTTAACTTTCTCTGATATACATCTTATATCCAAAATGTATAAAGAACTGATTCAAATATAAGCAGCTAACACTTATACAGCTCTTGCTATGTGCTAGGTGTTTTACAATTATTACGTCATTTGATCCTCACAATAACCCCCAGAGGTAGGTGTTATTATTATACCCATTTTACAGTAGAGGAAACTGAGGCAAGCAGAGGTTAAGTGACTTGCCTAGTGTCACACTGCTAAGAAGTATCTGAGGCCACAGTTGAACTCAGGTCTTTCCAACTGCAGGTCCAACATCCTATCCACTATACCACCTAGGTGCCCCCAAAAGATCCATTCCCAAATAGATAAATGGCAAAGGGCCATGAAAAGGCAATCCTCAAAGAAAGAAATTCAAGCTATTAATATCTATTTGAAAAAAATATTACCTATCACTAATATTTGGAGAAACACACATTATAACAACTCTGGGTCTCCACCTCTCAGATTGGCAAAATTGACAAAAATGGAAAATGACAATTGTCAGAGGAGCTGTGGGAAGAGCGGTGAATTAACTATTGGGGGGATGTTGTCCAACCTTGCAGGGAAAGCAATTTGGAACTGTGCCCCAGAAGTCACTGAACTGTACATACTTTTTGATCCAGCCATACCATCACTACACCTAAACCCAAAGAGATCAGAGACTCAGGGAAAAGACTCACCTGCGTAAAAATATTTTTAGTAGCTCCATTTTTTTTTGTAAAGAACTGGAAACTGAGGAGATGCCCCTCAATGAAGGGAACGGCTACACAATTTATAATATAAGAATGTAATGGAACCAAAGGATTTAGTTACCATCTCTATGCTGATGATTCTCAGATCTACTTATCCAGCCCTATGCTCTCCCCTAACCTCCAGTCTTGGAGGGTTAATAACTTCCTAGCAGATATCTCAAACAAGATGTCCAAAACTAAACTCATTTTCTTTCTCCTAAAGCCTTCCCTGTTAACTTTCATATTGCTGTCAAGGACATTCCCAGTTTCCCAGGATCACAACCAGGTGTAGTCTTCAACTCCTCCCTCTTTCTAACCCTACATATACAATTCTTTGCCAAGTCCTGTCATTTCTATCTTTGTAACATCTCTATTAGGGCAGCTAGGCAACACAAAGAGTGCCAGGCCCAAAGCCAGGAAGATTCATCTTCCTGAGTTCAAATTTGAACTCAGACACTTCCTAGCTGTGCAACCCTGGGCAAGTCATTTAATCCTGTTTGCCTCAGTTTCCTCATCTGTAAAATGAGCTGAAGAAGGAAATGGTAAACCACTCCAGTATCCTTTGACAAAGAAAACCCCAAATGGGATCATGAAGAATCAGACATGACTGAAAGTGACTGAACAACACCAACAACAAAACATCTCTATTATATGTCCCTTTTCATTTCTGACACTGCTGCTACCCCTGTGCGGGCCTTCATCACCTCGTGCCTGGTCTATGGCAATAGTCTTCTGGTTAATCTCCTTGTCTCAAATATCTACCCATTCTGGTCCGTCTAGTCCACTCAGCTGTTAAAGTGATCTTCCTAAGTGTAGGTCTGATCATGTCACCTCCCCGCCCTACCCCCACCCTTCACCCCTCCCCTAACCCCCTCTCCTCAATATACTTGAGTGATTCCCCATCAGTGCTCTTGACTTCATGCCTTTTCACTGGCTGTTCTTCATGCCTGAAATTCTCTCCCTCCTTATGTCCGTCCCCTAGATTCCTTCAAATTCCTCCTAAACTACCACCTTCTACAAGAAGCCTTTACTGATTTCCCTTAATGCTAGCACCTTCCCTTGTTGATTATCTCCAATTTATCCTTTATGTATCTTGTTTGTAGACAGTAGTTTGTGTATTGTCTCCCCGCCATTAGACAATGAGCTCCTTGAAAGCAGGGGCTGGTTTTTGCCTTTCTTTATATCTCCAGAATTTAAATTCCCATTTTACATATGAGGAAACAGGCTCATAAAGGTCAACCAGTTTGCCCAAGGTCTTAGCTCATAAAAGTCAACAGCAGGATACCTGCCTACAAGTCCAGCACTCTGTCTTCTGTACCACACTGCCTTGTTCGACACGGTTTGAAGACCCCTCCCCATCCTGGTTGCTCCCCTTGGGACACAGAACTAAAGAATTTGACTTGAAAGGGCCATCAGCAGCTGTCTAATCCAACCCACACAGGAATCCCAACTATAATATACCCAACAAATGGAATAACATATTCGACAAGCGGTCATCTGCTTATGACCTCCAAAAAAGGACAGTCTACTACTTCCCTTCATTCCACTCTTGGAGAGCTCTAATGTTAGGAGGTTGAGTTTGATTTTTTTCCCTGTCATCAAGCCTAATTTTTCCCCTTTGAAATTTACACACATGATTCTTGGTTCTGAACTTTGGCTTTGGAACCAAACAGAACAAGTCTAACCCATCCTCTAGATGGCTTTTTAAATAATTGAACAGAGAGGTACCATGTTATCTCTATGTCTTCTTTTCTCCTGATTGAACGTGTCTAGTCCCTCCTCAGGAGGTGAAGGCTCCATGATCAATGGAACCAGGCTTATGGTAGACCCAACACTTCTATACTGGGTGAGATAAGGAGACCCAATCTTTCAAAAGATATAGTAAATTAATGGTGTTATTGTAAAACTATGTTTGTTAGAGCAACTTTCTGTAGGGTTTGTAAATATGACACAAAGCTGGGAGGGATAGCTAACACAGTGATTGACAGAGTCAGGATCCCAAGGGCTATTGATAGGCTAGAACATTGGGATGAATCTACTAAGACGAAATTCAACAGGGATTAATGTAAAGTCTTACATTTGGGTGCAAAAACATCATCTCCAAACGTATAAGACAGGGGAGGCACGATTAGACAGCAGTTGTTCTGAAAAGGATCTGCGGGTTTAAGAGGACTGCAAGCCGAATGTGAGTCAATAGTATGATACAGCAGCCAAAAAGAAGGCTGATGCAATCTTGGGCTACATTGGATGGGGCATAGCTTCCAGGAATTGGGAGGTGATACTTTTACTGTATTCTGTCCTGTCCAATCTCATCCGGAGAATTGTGTTCATTTCTGTGCACAACAATGGAGTAGGAAAGAGGGTCAATAAAGGATATTGAGGTCAGATTGAAAGAACTGAGGTAGGAGGTGGGGAGGGGAGGACCACGGGGGGTTTGAGGTAGTATGAAAAGGTTTAGAAGACTTATTGTGGTGAGTGGAATAGTGAGTCAATTAGGAGGTGTAAATGATTGTCTTATTACAAGGAGGGCCCAGTTGAGATTATGTAAAACAAATTTGTAGTAGATCCAATTGGCAGGATTTTATGATTTGTAACAGCTTCATTCAACAGTACATGTAAAGGAATAAAGGCAGTGGGTGGCGGTAGAATTCAGGGATGAGGCTCAGCAGGGGATAAGGAATCGAGGGACTCAAGAGAAGAGGACAGCATAGAGTTGAACTGCTTCACCGAGGAATCAAGATGGGGAAGGGAAGAAAGTATAGCCGGGGCATGGGGTAATCACTTAAGAAATAATTGATAAGTGGAGAGATTAGAGGGTATGAGTGAAAGTACAAAGCACGCTAGAAAGGGTGGCCAGGGAACCTGTGTCATTAGGAAGGAGCCGGGTGTTGATGAGAACAAGATGGAGGGATTGAAAAAGGAGAAGATTTAAGATGAAAGATACAGAGAACATAGTGGAAAGGGAAAGAAAAGTCCTTCTAAACTGGGATCTGTTGATACTAACGCGGTGAGGGAATTGAGGAATTGGGACAGCAAATGGTTAATTGTGGGAATTGAGCGAATCACACTGACTTCATCCTGTGAGTCAATAATGGAATTAGCTCAGTTCCCTTTCTATTAGTTTATGGGTCTAGTCCAATTTTTATCCTGTGAGAAAACATTATCCAATTGTAGGGATTGGGAGAAAACTGATTTGCATTGTTTGATCTTAGCCCTTCATGGCTAGGAAGCTGTACCACCCCTACCTGCTGCTTAGAGCCCCTTAAATAAGGATCCAGGTTAAGTTGACCATAAGAGTCAGATCCGAAGACCGATGCAAGGAGTTTTCTAAATCTCAAACAATTCATGCATCTTATCTGAAAGCCAGCTCCATATTGATTGATTATTGTTTCCGCGTTCTTTTGATCGTTTAGAGACACTTGATGGGGTGCAGAGTGGGACGCTTCATTTTCTGATTTCAGGGAACTGTACCTGTTTACTCTCCCCTTCTCAACCTGGAATCTTTCCTCCAATTAGAATCAAATTATCTGATGTTACATTGTTTCCTTTTACTTAACTGGCCTTATTTGATTAATTGTTTTTAATGTATAAAAGTCTGTTTGCCCCTGTATTCAGGGTCCAGCCCTAAACTGAGGAAGGGGCCTTGTCCCAATTTGTTAGGCAATTGCTGTGCTTTACTTAATAAATCAATATGCTCAGAAGATTGAACCCAGTCATTTAATCTTTCACTTGCCACAGTGGCTCAAAGATGTAACTTTGATATATACTACTCCAGGCACAATTTCATAGTTTTCATAATCAGTAGTAAGCCCATTCGTCATATAAACCACTCTTTTCTTACAAGCAAACAATTTTTTCACCACTTTGGCTTTGAGTTGGAAGAAGGGCTTAGTACTTGTTTAAGATAAGGTCCCACGTCACTTCTAATCTCGGGGCAGAACACACAAGACTCTTATCATAACCATTTGCTGTACCTCCTTCTTTCACAGAGCTGATAAGATACTCTGACCTTGCCCAAGCTGAAGATCCAGAGGACCTGACAAGTCCCCCAAAACTTCACAAATACTGAGAATTTACAAGATCTTTTAAACTTTTGCCAAACACAAAGTAATTTTCATTGTCATTCACTTTAAAATAAAATATACTCAAGTAAATACTTAAAAACAGTTTTTTAATCATAACAACAAAAGCCTCTAATAAGTGAGTTAAAATCCATAATTTTCACAGCATTCAGATCAAAATAGAAGTTAATCTCCTAATAATATAAATAAAGTACACTCAAGGTGTCATTTTTCAAATTAATATTTCTTATATAAGTTTCCTAAAATCGCAGTGTATGAACCGTAATAATAGCTCTACCATAAAACAATATTGTAGATTTAAAACATAGAACCAACTTAGCAAATAGATCTGCTGGAAGAAACTTATTTGCAAATCTTCCCTAGAAACAAGGCCTACTCCAGATCCTGTTAACAACTGACATGCCAGTTAAAGACACCGAAATATTGATTCAGGGATATATCTCTGAATTTGCATGGATGAAATTGGACAGTTTGTGGACAGTGGTCAAGGACAGACCCCTCTGACACAGAATTTCCAACGGAAAATATTTTCCAGAAGCAGATAACTTCATGAAGTACACAGCTAAACTCAAGCCAACAGAAAAAGAAACCTATTATTTAAATGGACATTCACTAAATAATTCACATATGTATCTGACAAAAATCCATATTATTCAGTACCCAAATTATATTGGGGAGTTGGAGAAGGTCTGGCAGTGTATAAACTTGAAGGGATATCTGAAGGGATTGGTTGCCAGAAATGAGCTGAATCAAGGAACTTATGAAAATACAAGGAAATTATGAAAATCCTGCCTCATATAATACTTAAAATTGTTATCGAATTGAGTTTGCTTCGATGTTATTTTTAATGATTCTCAATACTTGTATCTGCCTGTGGAAATACCTACCAGAAAACTTATATTATGGTATCCAGAGAAGAAATCAATAAGGTATACAAAATCAATAAGATATACAAAAATGTCATGTGATTTATGACTAAAGATGCAATTGTCATAAGAAAATTTCTGGCTTAATTTTTGTTGAAAGTGAATTTTAGGGAGAATATAACTAACTTCATTTTCTTCTATATTCAACATTTTGCTGTGTATTACCTCTGTATGAACTGCAAAACAAGGTACAATAGCTGGTTCCCTTCAGTGTCTTTTTTTGCTGCCCTAATTGATATAAAAAGACTTAATTGCTTTTTTAAAAGGAGGGTTTAAGTCTCTAGAATGTCATCTTCCTTAATCTAGACTGACATGTAGTTCCCTTTGATTTAGCACAATCAGCTGAACTAACAAGGACATAAAACTTATCTATCTCTGGTAGTTAATGATATACATTCTCCTAAACAGGCACTTATTTTCATTTTTATGTACATAATATAAAAATTCTACTAGCTGAATTATGAATGTCACACATTCCCATCAACTGCTGGTGAGGTGTGCCATACTCTGAGTGTAATAAAACCTGTTTCTCTGATTCATTCTGGTTTATTGGTATTACCTAGTTAATCCAATAAGAAAATTTATGCAACTTTTTGAAGTTTATATGATAAAGATCACTAATGTTAAGGCAGGTGAGACAACTCAATAAGTTTGAGAAGGAACTGCCAGTACAAAGTTATTCCTGGGAATGTCATGCCAGTCCATCCTCTGAGGATGAAGAATTCCTTAAAGGAGCCTCATCAAAAAAGGTATTCCACTTCACCTATGAGGAAAGCTAAAGCCATATCTCCTGTGATGGATAGATACCAAGGCCCTATATTGGTATTTTCTCTGGACATGAACCCTGTCCTCCAGGAAAGCAACATTAAGAGAGACGGGTTGGACAGAGAAGAGTGAGCCTGAGACATAAGAAGGCCCCTAAGTCAGACAATTTTGTTGTATATTTGAAAGGTATAGCAAGTTGTGCACAGTAGATTTGCAGTTTCATGTACGACCATCTTTTTTATTGTACTATGTTATGGAAATACTTATGTTTGTTTTATTCCATAAATTATTTTTAAAGGGTGTAAAGAATAAGATTACAATGGTAAGAGCAGAAGATAAGGGAGGGAATTTTAGAGAGGTGGGTAAAATGAGGAATAAAAGGGCAAGGGAAAAATTAAGGTAATAGGGATAGGGTAAAAAGAGCCTGAGAAGTAAAATAGTGAGTAAAAATAAGATGGAGGAAAATTCACAAATAGCAATTAGAACTTTATCAAATCTATAAGAATATGAGTCATTATCCAATTGATAAATGGTCAAAGGATATTAACAGGCAGTTTTCCAATGAAGAAATCAAAACAATTTATAGTCATATAAAAATGCTCTAAATCATTGATTAGAGAAACGCAGATTAAAACAACGTTTTATACCTACAAGACTGGCTAAAATGATAGAAGAAGAAAGTGACAAATGTTGGAGAGGATGTGACAAAGTTGGGACACTAATTCATTGTTTGCGGAATTGCAATATGATCCAACTATTTTGGAAAGCAATCTGGAATTATGCCCAAAGAGTTATTAAACTACCTATACCCTTTGACCCCACAATACCACTAGTAGGTCTATTTCCAAAGTTGGTTAGGGAAAAAGGAAAAGAACCTATATGTTCTAAAATGTTTATAGCAGCTCTCTTCTTGGTGGCAAAGAACTGGAAATTGCAGGGATGCCCATCAATTGGGGAATAGCTGAACAAGCTGTGGTATATTATCGTGATGGAATATTACAGTGCCATAAGAAACGATGAGCTCAATGATCTTAGAAGAACATGGAAAGATTTGCACAAAATAATGAAGAGTGAAACGAGCAAAACCAAGAGAACAGTGCACGCAGTAACAGCAATATTGTTTTAAGAATGACTTTGAGTGAACAACTTATTTTGTCTATTACAAATACCCAAATTAATTATAAAGGACATATTAAGAAAGATACTATCTGCATCCACAGAAAAAAACTGATAAATAGAAGTATGTATAGAATAAGTTTACACAAATATACCTATTTGTGTATAATGGTAGCCATTTCTAGGGCAGGGAATAAGGGAGGGAAGAAAAAAAAAAGAAATTTACATGATAATTTTGTTGTATATTTGAAAGGAATAGCAAGTTGTGCATAAGAGATTTGCAGTTTCATGTACAATCATCTTTTTACTGTACTATGTTATAGAAATGCTTGTTTTATTCCATAAATTAAAAAATAAAATTTAAAAAAATCTAGCAGAATTCTGCAATCAACAACTTGGACCAAGAACCTATACATTCTAACCCTCCATGCAGAATATGCAGAGGCTTACAAGGGAATAGCTGGATCCTGAGGTATCTGACTTTGGAAACAGCTTAGTACCAAAAGAGGGAAAGTACAAGTTGAGGTAGGAACTCAGCAAAAAGAAAAAGAGTCTTCTCATTGTCTGAGTGAAATGTACCTTGCAACAGTTTCTCAGAGGCTGAGGATCTGGTGGGAGCCACCCCACCCTCTGGGAGTTCCTTACAGCCTCACCCACAAGCTGACAAGGAAATAACCACCAACCCAGGATTTTAGGCTTCATCTTGGCTTTGATCTTTATTCTGCTGCCCATCAGATAAGCTGAGAGGGGATGGGACATAATACTATCTTGGTTGCTCTGGCAGTTTGGGCTTGGACCCCCAAGGAAGGCTGAAGTAGCTTCCTTCAGGCTCTATACCCACTTCCACATGGGGAAGATTCCAATAGGGATGGGGAGAGGGTGGGTCTCCTAATGCACTGGCCCCTTTGCCTCTAAGGTATAGGGCAAAGGGTTGGATTTAGAAATCTTTCAACTGGACTCAGATTCAGACTCAGACTTTGGAATCTTTCTTTGGTGACAATGAAGACAAAAACATACAGCCAGAAGAAGTCAAAGAGCCTACATCAAAAGCCTCCAAGAAAAACATGAACTGGTCTCAGGCCACGGAAGAGCTCAAAAAGGATTTGGAAAAGCAAGTTAGAGAAGTAGAGGAAAAATTGGGAAGAGAAATAAGAATGATGCAAGAAAACCATGAAAAACAAGTCAATGACTGGCTGAAGGAGACCCAAAAAAATACTGAAGAAAATAACACCTTAAAAATAGACTAACTCAAACAGCAAAAGAGCTCCAAAAAGCCAATGAGGAGAAGAATGCCTTGAAAGGCAGAATTAGCCAAATGGAAAAGGAGGTCCAATGGACCACTGAAGAAAATACTACCTTAAAAATTGGATTGGAGCAAGTGGAAGCTAGTGATTTGATGAGAAATCAAGATATTATAAAGCAGAACCAAAGGAATGAAAAAATCAAAGACAATGTGAAATATCTCATTGGAAAAACCACTGACCTGGAAAATAGATCCAGGAGAAATAATTTAAAAATTATTGAACTACCTGAAAGCCAAGACCAAAAAAAGAGCCTAGATATCATCTTTCAAGAAATTATCAAGGAGAACTGCCCTGATATTCTAGAGCCACAGGGCAAAATAGAAATTGAAAGAATCCACCAATCGCCTCCTAGAAAAGACCCCAAAAAGAAAACTTCTAGGAATATTGTTGCCAAATTCCAGAGCTCCCAGATCAAGGAGAAAATACTGCAAGCAGCCAGAAAGAAACAATTTGAGTATTGTGCAAACACAATCAGGATAACACAAAATCTAGCAGCTTCTACATTAAGGGACTGAAGGGCTTGGAATATGATATTCTGGAGGTCAATGGGGCTAGGATTAAAACCAAGAATCACCTACCCAGCAAAACTGAGTATCATGCTCCAAGGCAAAATATGGATTTTCAATGAAATAGAGGACTTTCAAGCTTTCTCAGTGAAAAGGCCAGAGCTGAATAGAAAATTTGACTTTCAAACACAAGAACCAAGAGAAACATGAAAAGGTAAACAAGAAAGAGAAATCATGAGGGACTTACTAAAGTTGAACTGTTTTGTTTACATTCCTACAAGGAAAGATGATGTGTATAATTCATGAGACCTCAGTATTAGGGTACATACATACACATATACATATATATATATATATATGTATATATATATATATATATATATATATATATATATAGACAGATGGCACAGGGTGAGTTGAATATGAAGAGATGATACCTAAAAAAAAAATAAAATCAAATTAAGGGATGAGAGAGGAATATATTAAGAGAGGGAGAAAGGGAGAGATAGAATGGGGTAAATTATCTCATATAAAAGTGGCAATAAAAAGCAGTTCTGTTGGGAGGGAAGAGGGGGCAGGTGAGGGGGAATGAGTGAATCTTGCTCTCATCGGTTTTGACCTGAGAAGGGAATAATATACACACTCAATTGGGTATCTTACCCCACAAGAAAGAAGGAGGAAGGGGGTAAAAAAGGGGGGACAATAGAAGGGAGGGCAGATAGGGGGAGGAGGTAATCAAAAGCAAACACTTTTGAAAAGGGACAGGGTCAGGGGAGAAAATTGGATAAAGGGGGATAGGATAGAAAGGAGCAAAATATAGTTAGTCTTTTATAACATGAGTATTGTGAAAGGGTTTTCCACAATGATACACTTGTGGCCTATGTTGAATTGCTTGCCTTCTTAGGGAGGGTGGGTGGTGAGGGAAGAGGGGAGAGAATTTGGAACTCAAAGTTTTAAAAGCAGATGTTCAAAAAAAAAAGTTTTTGCATGCAACTAGGAAATAAGATATACAGGCAATGGGGCATAAAAATATATCTTGCCCTACAAGAAAGTAAAGGAAAAGGGGATAGAGGGGAGTGGGGTGACAGAAGGGAGAGTTGACTGGGGAACAGGTCAATCAGAATATATGCCATCTTGGAGTGTGGGAGGGTAGAAATGGGGAGAAAATTTATAATTCAAACTCTTGTGAAAATTAATGCTGAAAACTATAAATATTAAATAAATAAACAACAGAAAAAAAAGAAATCTTTCAACCGGCTCGGTGAAGTGTCTAACACGTGTATACAAGGGGAACTTCATATGTACATCAAGCAGTGATCTCTTGCATATCAAGTGAACTTCTCCAGCAGCACTCATTTAGGACTTCTTTGTCTTCTACACAGTGATCCTAGATTGTAAACTCCCCAAAGTCAGGGACTTCTCTTTTTCAAATTTGCAGCCTCCACCCTGAGCACAGTGTCTGGCACTTAGCACTTAATAAATATTTATTGACTGTTGACTTTATTAACTGGGAGCTCAGCCTGTCCTTTGACTTGGACCAGAGACCACAACTGCATCCACTCCCATCATGTCCCACCTTGGTGAGAAAGACCTGGGCCTCTGGGCTGGGACAGAAACTCTTATTATCTCTCCTACTGTGCTGAAGGGACTTGCAGCAGCAGTTCAGTGCTCTGCTAACCTGTAGAAATTCAAGGTAGGACTCCTCTTCAGAATCCCACAGTCCCACCCACCTGCTGACAGAGATCCCAGGACCCCATCAAAGTCAACCTAAAAACAGATTAGACACTCAACTTCCTCACCTCCTCTGGCCTCTACCCCCTTTAACCCAACTGCATTGGGTCCATAGAAATTAAGCAGTTCTCTGAATCAAGTCATCCTGTGACCTTAGAAGAACACAAACGAATATCTAAAGAATGTAGTAGCAGGATCATAGAAGGCCATAACAGTCTGGTTAGCAATGCACAGAGACTGGCCTTAACACAAAGTCCCAAGCCAGGAAGCAAGGTTGGAAGACTGAGTTGAAAAAAAAAAAAGATAAAGCATTATTGAGATGTCAGGGATACTTAAGACACAAACCCAGAAGAAGAAAAAATCCCAAATCCAAAACACCATCAAAGAAAGAAAAATATACCTTGGCCACAAGATCAATTAAAATTCCTAGAAGAAATGAAGCAAGTTTTAAAAAGTTTAAAATTATATTATTAGTGAAATGAGAACAATGGAAGAAAGATTTGGAAAAGAAATGATAGCTTGGAAGGAAAAAACACATAAAAATAGAACATATGATGAAAACACGTAATGTAATAATACACGTAAAAATAGAAAGAATTCACTGGCCACTTTCTGAAAGAGACCCCAAAATGAAAATTCCCAGCAGCATAACTGCCAAAATCCAGAACTTCCAGGTCAAAGAAAAAATACTGTTAGAAGCCAGAAAGAAATTAAGTACTGAGGAACCATAGTCAGGATCATATAAGATTTTGCAGCTACTGTCACAAAGAAATGGAGAACATAAAATGCAAAATTCCAAAAGCCAAATAGATATAGGCTTAAACCAAGAATAGCTAACTCAGTGAACATGAGAACAATCCTACAGAAGGAAAAGAGATGTTCAGTGAAATAGAGAACTTCCCAGAATTTCTGGTAAAAAGACTGAACCTGAGTTAAAAATTTTGAAATACAAAAGAAAAACTTTAAGAGTAAATACAAGAGAAAGGGGGAAAGACTTTATATGAATGAAGTGTTTGTAGTCTAATGGAAAGAGAGGGAGGGCAATAAAATTAAATTATAATAATTATAATATCATCAGAGGTCATAGCAGGAGTCAAATAAGACAGAGGTCCTGGGAATGATTTTTGTTCTTATAACAGGTTCAAAGCTCATTTGTTTAAGACTCTCCACGTTGGTAGATACAATTACTCAATGTTCCATGTCTATATGAGGGACAGGACCGTCAAGAGTAGAGAGAAGAGAGATCCTGGTCTTCTGGTTTCCAGCTTCAAGAGATAAAAACATGCAATTCAAGATTCTCTTCAAGGAGAAGCTCTTGAACAGGAAAAAGAAACTCTGAGAAGAAACTGACACGCAGCAATCTTTTTGTATCCTGTATGCCTACTGGGTCAGTTTTGGGTTACCGGAATATTTTATAAGTATGTCATCTGTTTTAATCCAAGTAACTAAAAATTTGAAACATAAAAAGCATTTCTCTAATTATTTGTGATTTGGAACTGTTTCCACAATACGGCTAGCAGCTGTTGTGGGGGTAAAAGACCAACACAAGCCCAACAACAAGCATGCTGCCAAAGCGCTGCAAAAGCCCAGGTTCTTGTGATTTGCTTTAGTAAGGACAGCAACGTTAAGGGGTTGACAAGCTTACTTTAACTCAGCATACAAATATCACTCACTTAGTTCAGGGGAAAAAGCCAGCACCCTGAACTTCAGAGCAAAATACAAACAAAGTACAAACATGGACGGACAGACCCTGTCTGATTCAAATCCCAATACATAGTTACCAGAGTTTAACAAAGTCCCAGCATCCGGGTTACAAGCTGGAGGGTCCTTAGCTACAGTTCCCCAGAGTCTCTGCATCAGCACACCAGCACGAAGGAGAGCCCTAAACAAATTACAAACATTGACAGACAGACCAAATACAGATTCATAGCTACCAACATCTAGGTTCAGCCTAGGAGCTCGTAATGTGGGCTGGCCCAGAGTCACTCACGCCACCACATCTGTGGGTAAGAGTTCCAAAGAAGAGAAAGCCAACCCCTGGTTTTATATCTTTTTCAGGGTCAGGGGTGAGTCACACATGTGACTCACCCATGTGACCTAAAATCGTCACAAAGAGGCGACTTAAACCCACGTCATCTAAGAGCCACTGATGTCCCAAACCTATCACTCAAACTCATGTGCAAACTAGGCCCTCCCTTAGTTAGCCCCACCTGGGGCCCCACCTTGGTTACCAAGTCACACCCACATAGGTTTAGCACCTAATTGGGGTTTGGGCCTGGGGCTTAGCACCTAGTAAGGCTCAATGAAATACACTGAATTACTCAAAGGAAACAAAAGCCAAACTCTTCAAGGGCACTTGGTTGAACTAAGTGCTAAGAGCCCATTTTGCTTACCAACATAGGAACATATTGTCATACAGAGATATATAGTTCGTATTTCTTCTCTTGAGAACTGCCTGTTCATATCCTTTGACTATCAATTGAGGAATGGCTCCTATTTCTATAAATTTGATTCAGTTTTTTTTTTGTTTTAGAAATGAAATCTTTATGGGAATAACTTACGCAAAGAAAGATTCCTTGCTGAAATCCAAATATTACTATGCCAAATGTATTTCCTTTTCCTATAAGCCTTGTTTTATTGTGTGTTTTTTCTTTCCTCGTTTGTCTGGATTTGTAATTTCATTTTTACTAAAGAAAATTTACAACTGTTCTGCAGCTTATAGTCTTAGAGAGTTGCTTGGGTCACTGTGAATTGAAGTGAATTGCTATTGGTCATGATATCAGTAGGTTTCAGAGTCAGGGCTTTATCCCTGGTCCTCTTGTCTCTGAGGTAGGCTTTCTACCTACTATACCACTCTGCCTCTGGAGGTTTAGTAACCCTGGTAAAAAGGAAATGAGATAGCCAGCATGACCAGTTCTGATACACACATGCTGAATTTTAGTCATCATTCCTTCCACTCCTAAATGCTCAGAAACCATCCATTCCAGAACATTGCCAGGATTCAAAATCAAAGACATGGGCTGAAGAATCTAACCATTTTACTGCGGCCTTTTGAAAATCAGTTCTTGTCAGTTTCCTTGCATATCTGCTGTTATCCGGATTTTCTTTCAAAGATCAATCCACAAGTATTTATTACGCACCTATTATGTGACAGGCATTGTGCTTAGGGACTTGAGATACAAATACAAAAATGGAATCATTCCTTTCCTTAGAATTTTATAGAATGTAAGCTCATTGAGGGCAAGGGACTATTTCATTTTTGCATTTAGATCTCCATTGCCTAGCATAACGCCTGGAACATAGTAGGCTCTTAATAAATGCTTGTTGGCAACTAATATCTGATGTTAGGAGAGACAAAATATACAAATATAAGTACATACAAAATAAATGTAACTTTTTGGGGGGGGGCACTAGTATTTGGGGGAATCAGGAGAGTCTCCTGAAAGAAGCAGCAGTTGAGCTGAGCTCTGGAGGAAATTAGGAATTGTTAGAGGTGGGGAATAATAATGGCTCAACAATCACATCCAACAGTTGTGTGATCTGGTTCTTCTGTGGGTCTGATGACTTTAAATCAAGGAGGTCAATCGGATGCTATCTTACCATCTCCTCACTTTTTCTTGGGTTTCAAATCATAGTTCTCTTACCATTTACCACTTTTCTCATTCTCAATCTTAGCATTCCTGAAATTATTTGTAAAACACCATGCTATTTGTTATGCTACCATCCTCAGACACCTAATTTCACTTTTTGTGTGTGTCTTTTAAAAATTGGAGCCGGGTCATGAATCTTGAGATTAGCTCCCCTTTTTTTCCTTAACTGAATTTGTTGGGGTTTCTGTCCTCAGAATTTTGATTTAAGAGCATTCCACTTCCTAGTCTCTACCTCTCCCCGCCCCCTTAGCCACCTCCCCTTAGCTCTCCCCATTAGCCAACTCTCCTTGTAGAATTTAGCCCTTGGAATCCTACATATCCTTTGGGGGAGCTCTCTAAAAATCACACTTCCACAAAATCTAGTATGTATGTCAAATCGTTCCTGGACTTCTCTTCAATTATCATAGAATCTAAAAATCTGAGGCAACGGCCATTATCCCTCCAGATTGCCCTCATTTCTACTTCAATATATTTACCAGAGTCAAATCCATAATAGCAGTTCCCCCAAGCACTACCCCCAGGGCAGTTTGTCTAAAGTGTTAGATGGCTCAGCTTTTCTACAGTATGCTTCTTCAATCATTAGCTCTGGATATATGAATTGCTGGCCTAAGACAGATATTGTATTTTCTGTAGTCCAGCTCCAGTCTCAGGCCAGTTCTTCTCCTGACCTCTGGCCCACACATGGAATTGGCTGTTACTTTCCACAGTCTAGAAACAATCTGGCCACGGATCTGAGGAAACCCTGTTCTTGTCAATTAAAACTTCCCAACTAGATAAAGGCAAGATAACACAGGATGGTAAGGGCAGCGAAGTGGTGCAGTAGACAGAGCACTGGTCCTGGAATCAGGAGGATCTAAGTTTAAATCGGACTTCAGATACTTCCTAGCTGTGTGACCCTGGGCAAGTCACTTAACCCTGTTTGCCTCAGCTCTTTATCTATAAAATGAGCTAGAGAAGAAAATGACAAACCACTGCAAGTATCTTTGCCAAGAAAACCAACCCCGAATGGGGTCATGGAGAGTCAGACACAACTCAGCAACAACAACTACAGGGTGATAAAGAATTGGATGCTATTCTTCCTAAAAATTTACCAGCAAAATGATATGTAACTCTATGTTGCGCTCTCTCTCCCTCTCTCTCTCTCTCTCTCTTTCTCTCTTTCTTTTTCTCTGATCTCCTGATCTCATTCCCATTGCTAGAGCTCATTCACTCTGTGTATTATCTGGCATATTCTCATCTATATACATTCTCTGATTTTTTTTTGTTATTGGATAAATGTGTTTATTTGCTATTTACTACATGTGGCCTTTGTGAAACTAGTATTTGGTAGGAAGAGAACCAGTCCTTGGATATATAGCTTTAGCTAATTCTTTCCTTGCTAAGGGATACCAATCAGGAGTTCAGCTTGAATTTAAAATTTATTTCCCCTAGACTAGCAATTTTGGGGGGTAAATAGGTATAATTCTAGCCACGTACCTTTTCTCCTAGAAGAGCAGAATGGCCAGACTATGGCTCCAATCTCTTGTTTTCCCTTCTGACAAGAATAAAAATCTCCCTTGGAAAAAGGGTAGACTCCAGAGATATCTATTCTTGCCTCCCTGCAAGCTACATCTGGTTAGACCCATGTGAACACACATAATCTAAGTAGGGAACACAACAACACACACACCTCCTGTAGTTTGCTTGAACAGGTTCAAAAGGATTCAAGGTAGAATACACAAGGTTTAGACTAAAGTGAGTGGGAATGGAGGTTAAGGGAATAGGTGGACGGGTTAGGAAAGAAAGGAAATTTCTTCTTCTAAGACTAGAGGGAAGAGGAGAACATAGATAAATATTGAGGAGAGATGGGAAGTTGAAGACGCTCAATCTCCCTATCATTCTAGGTACTGAGGAGTGATTCATGCAGACCATTTTCTCTATTGGAACTATGTAAATAAATGAGACTATAGTAATTTAGAATAAATATGCCATCTTGTCATGACTATTATGTGTACTTTTAACATTCAAACAATGAGACAAATCCTTAAATGATAGGTGTATATTCATGGCAAATATTTGGTTGACATGTATTTTGCCCCCGTTCCTTTCTACTCCCAAGTTTAGAATGCTGAGCTGCTGTTTTATTTCCACATTTTCTTGGCATTGTTTTATCTCATATTTATATTTCCCTGTCCCTGTTTCAGATCTGCCTGTCTTACTTAAAAAGCTGTAATGTCTCATTCATCAAGCAGTTGCATCGTGTCTTTAAACAATTTTATTTCTAAATAAGCACCTTTATGTTTGTTCTCTTAATTATATTTCTACAAAACCAAGGAAGAAATTAAAATAGTTTTTTTCTAAAAGTTAAATCATATCTCTCCTTTCTGGCATCTGGATTACTGGGGGAGGAGGGGAAGTCTTAGTGTCCTTCCTAGTGATTTAATGGTCAAGATTTCCATGTAATACCTAGGTTGGTACTTGCTGATGTCTCCTTTAAGCTTTTCTGGATAATGAATTATTTTTCTGACTGTCACAGAATCAGAATCTGAGAGTCAAAAGGGACCTTAATAATTATTTTATCCAGCCAAATGAATCCCCACTATAACACACCAGACAAATGATCATCCAGCCTCTACTTAAAGAGAGTCAAGGAGGGGGAACACTCTCCCCAACTTCCAGGACAGTCCATTCCTCTTCGGTACTAGCTATCATCAGCTGCAAGTATTTCCTGAAATCTCAACATCTACCTCACCTGCAATGGAGTCTCATCTAAGGACCTTAGCCTCAGCAGAGTCAGCAGGAAAACCATTTACTCCTCTCCTTTTTCTAGCTATTTTCCAATAGAATCCAATAAGTATTTTGTAGTAATAATGAAACCTAGTATTTATATAATGCTTTAAGGATTACACAGCGCTTAATGATTAGTTCATTTTTTCCTCACAACAACCCTAAGAGGCAGGTGCTATTATTATCCCTATTTTACAGATGAAGAAACTGAGGTTAAGTGATTTGTCCAGGGTCACACAGCTAATAAGTGACTGAGGCAAGATCTGAACCCAGTTCTTCCTGATTTCAATTCCAGTGTTCTATAATAATAACAGCTAACATTTATAGAGTGTTCACTATGTACCGGGCACTGCGCTAAGAACTCTACTATTATTATCTCATTTCAGCCTCACAATGACCCTGGGAGATAGGTGCTATCCCCATTATACAGATGGGGAAACCGAAACAAAGAAAGGTTAAGTGACTTGTCCAGGATCACACATATCTGAGGCCAGATTTGAACTTGAGTCTTCCTGACTCTAGGACTGATGACTGCTGGGTTTTCTATTCACTGTACCATCTAGCCAGTACTTGCTGTGTAATAGCTAGCACTTACATACCTAAAATTTGCAAAGCTCTGTATACACATTATCTTATTTGAACCTCGCAATGATCCTGTGAGGTGGATGCTATTGTTATCACCATTTCGTAGATGAGAAAACAGAGGTTGAGAATAGTTCAATGACTTTCCCAGGGTTACAGAGCTGGTTAAATGTCTGAAACAGGATTTGAACTTATCTCCCCCAATTCTGAGTCTCCTACACCACCCAGCACTCTTCATTAAGCATCTACCGCAGTAAGGCACTGTGATAGGTGATGCGTCTACAAAAATCAAACAAACAAATGAACAAAAATAAATACAATCCCTGCCTTCAAGGCAGCTTTCATTCTACTATCATTACTCAACTCTGTCTCTAACATTTATTTTTCTCTTTTCTGTATATTCTTTCTCATCCTCTTAACTTGTTTCATTCCTGACATCCTCCAAGAATCTAACCTGTCAATGACGTCCACGAACTATTCCTGTCTCCACTCTATACCATATATCTGTTCCATTTACCAACAGCCTCACCACTTTTCTCCACTCTATGCACTCATTTCCTTCTCTTCTCCACCATCAATTTCCATTGACTACCATGGAAACTCTTCTTTTCTCTCCTTTACTCGTGGCAGCCACTTTGCCATTCTCCAAGGACTCCTGTGAAAGAATGTGCTCCTCATTTTAAGTTGAGAAAACTATAGACCAGAGTGGTTAAGTGATCCTAGCCTCCTGCCTTTAAGTAAAGGATATTTCTGGCACAGTCTCCAGGCAGGGAAGTTGTACAAGTTGTACAAGGACAGTGGAGTAAATTGACCAACGGGGGCCATCCCAGGAAATTTGTTCCCGGAACTTCCCTAGAGGTTTTCAGGTATTTAAGGGACTCAATGACCAGCATTTGGACCCAAAGGTGAAGATGAGTTTCCTAGAGACTTCCAGCCATGCGTTACTCAGAAGTTCGACACTTTGAAATGATGAAGCAATCCCCTCATTGGTTACTGAACCCAAGGAGCCAATACCTCAATAGCTTAAGAAAAAGGGAGAGAATTTCCAACTGGTTTTTCTTGCTTCAATTATTCCATACGGCAAGTAAGTGTATTCTGTCTCCAGACAGTTTCTTTAGAGGCTGTGCCCTTTCCTACTGCCCTACCACAATTCCCCAGTGGAACATGGATTCAACTCAGTGAGCATCTGCCTGGGCCCCTTAATACCTGTTTTGCTTTGTGTTTCCTTTCCTGAGTAGGAGAGATCAGACATCAGCCTCAAGATGGATACATCTAGGCTTGAAGGAGATACTGTGAGTTTGAGAGTTTTGGAGATCCAAAGTTCAATAAGTGGAGTTGGCTGGTGGTAGAAGAAGCTTCTGTCCTGTGGAGAACAGAAAGTGTTGGCCCAAGCTTAGTCATTTTACCGGCAGATATGTACCAGTAGTCATTTGGATGTACAGAGCCAAGGGGAGATACAAAAATGTCTTATCAGCAAATCTAACAAACTGCTTTATATTCTGATGAGTTTTAGGAATCAGTCTTCCAGTCTAACAGTAGGTAGAAGTTACTGAAATCTATTTTAAGTTTGCTTTTATCAAATGCACACTTGTGAACGTTCTGTGTCCAGCATTCCTTTTGTGTGTAGGAAATAAGTTGCATCCAGGGCCACCTCCAGTCATCCCGATCTACGTCTTGCTACTGGAGCCAGATGGCTCTGGAAGAGAGAGTGAGGCTGGTGACCTTGCACAGCCCTCCCTCACTTAAATCCAATTCCCTTGCAAGTCAAGATACCACTTTCTTGATGTCATTGGTCCTCTTCAAGAGGGAAGGACAAACAACAGGAAATAAAACGCCTGTCTCATGCCTGATTCACACTGTATTTAACTCCCTACTAAGGGGGAACTCTAGATGTTTGCCTAAACCTAAGCTTGTCCTTAGGGCACAAAGGTGCGGTTCGATGAACCAAAGAACAAGAAAAAGGGAGCCTAGGCCTCCTCTCCTTAGGCACCAGTGCCCCCACCTCAGCTCCAGACCCAACTCAGTTGGAAGCACATATGGGTCCAAAGCAGGTAAGGGAATGAGGACAGTATTCTCATTCCCCATTTGTTCAGTAGTTTCTTATTAGACAGGAAAAAAATTGTTGAATATTTTATCATTTGGAAATGTGAACCAGAAAGACATACAAAGAGAGTCTGTCACTATCAAAAAGCTTTGATGGGGTGACCTAGTAGAAAGAGGGTAAGATCTGGAGCCAGAGGATCTGGGTTGAATTCCTGGCTCTGCTACCTATTATCAGTGTGATGTTGGGGCCAGTTATTTTACCTCTCTGGACTCCCTATTTTCCCATCTGTAAGATGGGGCAGTTGGACTAGAACAGGAGTTATTTCCCTTTTTTGTGTCCTGGGCCCCTTTGGCAGTCCAGTGAATCTTATGAACCCTTTCTCAGAATAATGTTTTTAAAAGCATAAAATAAAATAATAGGATTACAAAGGAAACCAATTCTATCAAAGTACAGCTAGGTGGCACAGTGGATACAGTAGAAGACCTTAAGGCAGGAAGATTCATCTCCCTGAGTTCAAATCTGGCCTCACACACTTGCTAGCTATGTGACTATGGGCAAGTCACTCAGCCCTGGTTGCCTCACTTTCCTCCTCTGTAAAATGAGATGTGGAAGGAAATGGCAAACCACTCCAGTATCTCTGACAAGAAGAAAATCCCAAATGAGGCTGCAAAGAGTTAGACCCAACTGAAACAACTGAACAACCACACAGTTATCAAAACTTTTTTAAAGTTTATGTATCTCAGGTTAATAACCCTTAGACTAGATGATACCTAAAATCCACTTTCAGCTCTAAATCTATGATTCCCATTAGGCTTTTTGAGTTTTGTTCATTATGACTTGCAACCTAGCCTACATGGAAGTCTCCTGGTAACTATGTTACAATGGACAAATAAAATATTGGACTCGTTTATTGATAGGGGTTATAGGTAGACTATCGATTTGTAATCAAGCCTCAGTAAAGGAGAAAAGGAAACTAACTGTCTAGTTCATGAATTATTCAGATCTTTTTCTGCACGCCTGTCTTTCTACAAACTAAAAAATCAGAGCAAAGTCAGTGAGTCAGCGCAAATCAGAGGACATGGGTTCAAGTCTTGGTTTTGCAGTTTAATACTTATATGACCTTAGGCAGGTCATCCAACCTCTCAGAGCCTCAGTTTCCTCATTTGAAGAGGCTAGACTAGAAGGCTGTTGAAGTCTCTTCCTGCTCTATCATCCTGTGGTCCCTCTGGTTACTCCTCTATACCAACCAGCACCTCCCTTGAGGGGCAGGTAGGGAAAAGAAGCAGCTGAACCTCAAACCAATTCAATTTTATGGCTTCTTGGCAGTTCAGGAGGAGAAGTTGAAGCTAAGGTAAAAATTAGTTTCTTAGCACTTCAGTGATTTCTGCCAGCCAGTTACCCTTGTCGAAGGTTGGCTCTGTTTGAAATAATACCATAAAATAGATAACAGGAGAACAGGAACAGCTTGAGTTTGGGTTAAGATAAGAAAATCATGTGAGAAATCAATATTCACACTATACTTAGGAATTATTATTATGCTGAGACATGTGTGAGGATAGGCATGGGTTTGCTCTGCATGAAATGATAATCTTCCTAAACCAGGAAAGCATTACAAAGCCTACTTTGGAGAACTGGTTCCTTCCTTGTTTACCTGACTCAGTGACCTGGGACAAATAATTTAGGCTAACTTTCCTAGGGGAAAAAATGAGATGATACTATTGCATCACTTCTGAAAATTATAGGGATTAACTGATCTAAATGAACAGCTGTAATCCTGAAAGAGGAACCAGCTAGGTGGCACAGTTAGATAGAGCACTAGGCCTTGAGTCAGAAAGACCAGAGTTCAAATCTGATTTCAGACACTTGCTAGCTGTTTTGTGACTAACTGTGCATTAATGCCTGACTAAAACTGGAGAAAGAAATGGCAAACGACTCCAGTATCTTTGCCAAGAAAACGTCATGGACAGCTGGTTCACAAGGTCATGAAGAGTCAGACATGACTAAACAGCAATCCTAAAAAAGCTGTGTGTGTTCCTGAGTACTGTAGGCGCTAAGGTGAAAAAAACCAAATGATCCAGTTTTGTCTCCAGGTCTTTTATGGCAGGAGAAAGAGGTACGGTTGAGAAAGCATGAGGGGAATGATAGATTCTTGGGTGCTATTTAGTGAAATAGAAAAATCTAGCAGAATGGAATGTTTTCCTTTCTAAGGAATTAGATGACAATGTTTCAAACCATTACCTCCCAATGGAATGAATCAGAGGATAGAGTAGGGAAGCTCCTCGACAGGTGGAAAAAGGGGGCAAGACTGATGATAGGATAACAAGATCAAAGATTTAGAGCTGAAAGGGACTTAAGAGAACATCTAGTTCAACCATTTCATTTTATCCAACGCAATACTGGGAGTGGGAGGCAGAGGCAGAACCTTGGTCACTTTACTCCAATTGTAAATGTAAATGTACTCTTTCCTCTGAACCACATCGCCTCTTTTCCATATGCTTTTGGATAAACCAAGATATAACCAGGGTTTTGCTTTGTGCATGCTCGTATCACCTAAAATGGAAGCAGTCATATAAGAAACACCAGGGACCTGCTTCTAGAAGGCAGTCTACATTCCCCTACTACATGGGTGGGAGTAGCCTTTCTCCATTGGCTGTGTAGCTAGAAAAGGCTGTATCTTAGTAAGACAGCGACTCTGAATCTTTTCCCAGGGCATCCAGAATGAATGAAGATCCTATTCACCCATAGCAGGGGCACCATGATCTGAACTTGTGAGCCAGGGAGGTTCAATTTTCCCTTTTAAACCCCATGGCCCCAAAAAATAGGCTTGGAATTTTGTTCTGATCTGTTTCTGTAGCCCTTTTAAATTCTAAATGCATTAGGTATAATCCCCACTGGAGTGACCTTGGAGTCAGGATGTTGCAGATAGTAGGGAAGCCCTGAGAAGCCATAGTACCTGGAATTCAGGCCCAAGGGGTACTTTGGACCTGGAACTTGGTGGGATTGTGTGTTTCATATGAACCAAGCTATGGACGAAATCCCTCTCTCTTCCTCAGAGACTGAGGTGGCTTTTTGGGGAAAAGATCATGCTTCTAGGTCTTGAGGGGATTATTTGTATTTTATTCTCACTACACCGTTGAAGTACATCATTCTTTGTAAAAGCTTATTTGACTGGTAAGGGGCTAAATGAAAGTGGGGTGTAGGGAATCCCTAAAATTGAGAGGGAACACCTTCAGTAGGGGCTGGAGCCAATGGCAGAGAAACTTAGACACCCCTCAAAGCTCCTTAAGGATAGAAACCTAGAGTAGAAGTGAAATGTAACATACCTGGTCTTCAAGTAGTGGGGACCCATGTAGACACGATTATAAATGCAAATTTCAACCGATCGGTAAACATTTATTAAGCACCAACTATGTGCCAGGCACTGTGTTATGCACTCAGGATACAAAAAGATACAAAAGACAGTCCCTGCCCTCCAGGATCTTACAATCTAATATTTGTCTTCAGGAAAGCTTAAGACTTTCTTTTCAAGCAGGGCGCCATTGTATTATAGTGGTTTAAAAAAAAGGACTGAAAATTAGAAATTCAGAATTTGATTCCTCTGAGATTAGATTGCTTTTTGCTTTGTTTTGTTTTGATTTAAATCAATTCATTTGTTTTGACATAGCAGACATTTTGCAACAAACACCTAAACATCACTCCCATCCAATGACAAAGTGCATTTCCGCCCAAACAGCATATTAAATGAAGGGGCTACATCAATAGGGTGTACCAATTTTGACTCTGTGGTTTATCAATTGTGAACCGATGAGTGTTTCAGCTTTATTAGTTTGTTAAAGGCATTGTTCATCATATTTGACCTGAGTTTTGTTACCTGTGGGTATTATCTTCAATAATGTTGTTTGTATATTATTCCTTGCTCTGCTTTCTTTACTGTGCTGTATTTTATACAGATCTTCTAGTGTTTCTCTGAATTATTCATATTTATCATTTGTTTTGCTACAGTAAAATTCAGTTATGTTCATATACCACAATCTCTTCAGCCATTTCCCAATAATTGAATATAAACTTTATTTCCATATTTTTGATATTACGAACAATTCTGCTATTAATATAGGATCATAGGATCATATAAGCTGAGTTGGAAGGGCCTTCAGGGGCCATCAAATCTAACCAGTACCTGAATAAGAATCTTCTCTAAACTACATATTTGACCAGTAGTCATCCAGACTTTGCTTGAAGACTTCCAATGAGGAAGAACCCACCACCTTCTAAGGTAGCGCATTCCATTTTTGGAGAGCACTAATTGTTAGAATTATCAAGCCTAAGTTTTATTCTTTTTTACTTCAACAGTTTATTTCTAATTCTGACTACTACTGTTGAGATGAGCAAGCCCAGTCCCTTGAAGACAGCAATTGTGTTTTCCCCATAGTCTTCTCTTCCTTAGGCAGAACTGAATACAAAACTCTAAGTGTAGTATGACCAGAGAAGAATACAGAGGGACTATCAACTCCATAGTTCCAGGCACTATGCTTCTCTTGATGTAGTTTAATATGGAATTGGCCTTGCTGCTTTGTATATCATATTATTGATTCCTATTGAGTTTGTGGTCCATTATAATCCTCATATCTTTATCAAACAAACTGATATATAATAATGTCTTCTCATCTTATATTTTTTTTACCTAAATGTAGAATTTAATTTTTTTTTTGTATTTCATCTCATTCAATTTGGCTCAGCATTCAAATTTGTGATTCTTTCCGAATCCTGATTCTGTACAGGAAGCTCGAGGGCACAGTGGATAGAGCTCTGGACTCAAGAGTCAAGAAGACCTGGTTTCAAACTTGGCCTCAGATAAGTATCTTAATGCTAGCATAACTACCAGCTATGTGACCTTAGACAAGTCACTCCATCTGGCCTCAGTTTCCTCATCTGTAAAATGAGAATAGTAAAAGCACCTATCTTCCAAGTTTGTTGTAAGGAGAAAATGAGATATTTACAAAGTTCTTTATAAGCCTTAAAGTGCAATATAAATGCTAGCTATTATTAATAGCTGGTCAGTGCGTCAGCTATCCCTTCTAGCTTTGTTTCATTTGTATATCAACTACATCTTCATCCAAGTCATTGACAAAAACATAAGGCCAAACACATATGCGTGTGGCATTCACCCAAAGACCTCCTTCCAAGTTAATTAATGATTATTCTCCAGGGTCAGCCAATAAACTGGTCTTCAAGTCCACCTGATTGTACTGTCATGAACTCCACATCTCTGCCAAAGTATGACGGACATTATCAAATGTTTTGTGAAAACTCTAGTTAAGTTTTATCTACAGTATTGTCTTGTTCTACTATTCTAGTATCTGAGTAAACAATGGAGATAAGTTTAATCTGTCATAATCTGTTTTTCATAAAGTTTGCCTGGCTCTTTCTTATTACTATTTTCTTTTCTAGTTGTTCATTAACTATCCTTTTAACTACACAGTATAGAATTTTGCTTAGCATCAAAGCCAACCTCACTAGAGTCTAGTTCATAGGTTCTATTCCCTTCTCTTTTCTGGAAATTAGGACATTTGTATTTCTCCAATCCTACAGCACTACTCCCATTCTCCACTATCTCACTGACAACACCTACCAGCTTTTTCACTACCCTAGGATGTAGTTCATGTTGACCAAGGGACTTTGGCTTGTGAAGGGCATCTGGGTCCTCTCTATCCCTTCACTTACCTTCAGTATCAAGTCCTCATCAGCCATTTTTGTTATCTTTTCCATTTCAAAGATCATTCTCACTGGTAGAGAAGGCACAAGCAAAGTAAGAATTATTTCTAATCATAAAGCAGCCCTGCCTTCTCTCTATTATCAGTTATTTTCATCCCATTCAACCTCAGTAGCAGTCATGATCCTTTTTTGAGCCTCCTCTTTTTCCTAATATGGCTATATATGCATGTATATGTATGTATGTATGTATGTATATGTGTATGTATGTATACACACAGACACACATATACATATATTGTTTACTTTAGTTTTCCTTGTTAACCTTGACTCATTCTGAGCTTTATTACTCCTGATACTATTCTTTCAAAATTGCATGGTCTTGTATTCATTCCTTATTACCTGGTTTTTTCTCCATCTTTTATAACTATCTTTCCTTATTCCTGGTTTGTTTCATTCTTTATTATTCCTTATTACCTGGTTTTTTCTCCTTCTTTTATAAACTATCTTTTAAAAATCTAAATAGTTCTGTGAGTTCCCTATGCATCCCCATCATTGTTTCTCTTTGTGTCTTCAGAATTTCATTTTTAAGACTTCTTCATCTCTTCTGATCTGACTTACTCTGTAAAATTTTCCTACAGCAATAAAAACATAGATCTATTCCCAGTTCATCTCTGTTCACTTTTGGATCCATCAAATAAAGAATAGTTATTATAGAATCAAAAATTTGAAAGTTGGAATGGACGTCTGTGGACATCTAGTCCAACTCATACATGAAGGAATCCCCACCATAACATACTTGACAAGTGGTTGTCCAGCCTCTGCCTGAAGATCTCCAATGAGATCTTCAATGAGAGAGGAGAACCCATCCCCTCAAAGCAGACCATTCTGCTTTTGGATAGTTCTAATTGTTTTTAAATTATTCCTAAATTATTCCTAAACTGACCTCTTTGCAACTCATTGCTTATTACTCATTGTTCTTGGTTCTGGATCTAGGAGCCAAACAGAACAAGTCTAATTCTTTCTCCATAACAGCTCTTCAAATACTTAAACACAGGTATCATGTTATGCTTCAGTTATTTCATCTCCAAGCTAAACATGCCGGGTTCCTCAAACTGATTTATCACCATAGAACCAAAGCCCTTCATCATCTTGGCTGTCCTCCTTAGTATATTTTCCAGCTTATTAGTGTTCTGTAGTGCCCAGAATTTAACATAATACTCCAGATGAGATATGACATGAGCAGAGCTCAGTGAGACTATCACTTCTCTATTCCTGGAAACCATGCTTCCCAATTCTAGCCAAGGTTGAAATAGCTTTTGTAGCTGTCACATCACACTACTGCCTCAAATTGAGTTGCAGCTCACTAAAATCCCAGATGTTTTTCAGAACAATTGCTTCCTAACCATGCCTCTCCTATCTTGTACTTGCAAAATCTATTTTTCATACCCAAGTGTGAGACTTGCACATTTATTCTTACCAATATACTTGGTCCCATCAAGCTCTAAATTTATTACTTTAATTATATTTCAGCCTGCCAAGATCTTTTGGGATACTAACTTTGTCATCTAGGATCTTAGCTACCAAATCTGTCATTGTATCACCTAAAAATTTGATGAGTATGCCATCTACGCATCTGTCTAAGTCATTGACAAAAAACATCAAACAGCAATCGGGACCAAGCACAGATCCTTAAGAGATTCTACTAGAGACCTCCTGCCATATTGACATTGAGCTATTATTAACAACTACTTATTGACTCTGAATCTATTTGACTATATTATTGTAAAATCATTCACAAGAATAGTATGAGAGACTTTTTAAAACCAAGTTTTGCTAAAATCTAAGTAAGCTATACCTACAGTATTCCCTTCATCGACTAGTTTTAAAATCCTGTCAAAAAAGGATTAAGATTCTTCTGGCATGACTTGTCCTTGAGAAAGTTGTGACAGTTATTTGTAATCACCACTTTCCTTTCTAAATTTATATCAATCATCTCTTTAATGATCAATTCTAGAATTTTTCCAGCAATTGAAGTCAAGGTCATAGACTTATTTACAAACTGTTTTCTTTCTTTTTCTGGAAAACTAGGACAACATTTGCCCTTCTCCAGTTTGGGGAAACCTTTCCTACTTTCCATGATCTTTCCAACATTACTGATGATTGCAATCACACTTACTAATTCAGTACCAGAGAAAATAGTTCATCTGTTCCAAATGACTTGAATTTATCAAGGCAACTATGTGCTCTCCTATAATCTCCTGACTTACCATGAGTATCAGCTTCCTAAGAGTCATTTTTTGTTCTGCCATTCCCAATGCAAATGTCATTCTCCTTGGCCAAAAACAAACAAATGAAACAGAAGCAAAATAAAAATTGAACTACTCTACCTTCTCTCTGGTGTCTGTTACCATCCCATTCACCTCAATCAAATGTTTTATCCTTCCTTTGATCCTCCTTTTTCTCCCAAGATAGCCACAAATTTCTGTTGAGGTCCTTGACACTACAGATGACATCTTTACAAGACTATGCCACACTCCCATTTATTCTCTATTATATAGTCTTGATTCTATCATCTGTATATTTCTTTTTAAATTCTAAGTTGATTGATGAGTTTCCTTTAAATTCACATCAATCTGTTCAGACAAATCCCATTTTTCCTGCTCTTTGCAATTGTTACAGTACATAGAATTCTGGACTTGAAGTCAGGAAAATCTGGGCTTGAATCCCACCTTAGCCATCTTCCTGCGTGACCCAAGGCAGGTCACTTAATCTCTATGGACTTCAATTTCCTCAGTTTTCTCGTCAGTAAAACAAGGGCATTGGACTCAACAACCTCTCAGGTCTCTTGTTGCTCTAAAGCTATGATCCTATAATTCTATGAACACAGATAAGTAAATACAAAGTAGTTTAAGGAGAGAAAGAGAGACCAGTGGCAACCAGAGTGATCAAGAAAAGTTTCTCCTAAGAGCTAGTACTTGAGCTGAGACTTGAAGGAAGCAACGTGTACTAAAAGTCAGAGGTGAAGAGGGAGAGCATTGAAGGCTTGAGAGACACTTTGTGCAAAGGCACATGACCAGGGGATGGCATGTTATATTGGGGAAACAGCTCATAGTCCAGTTTGGCTAGAACATAGAAAGTATAAGATTATAGACTTATAGCAGGAAGGGACCTTAGATGTCAAGTTCAACTTCATTTCTAAGATGAGAAAACAGAGACACAGAAAGGCTAAGTTGCTTCCCCAGGATCAGATAGCTTGTTGTTCAGTCGTTTTTCAGTTGCGTCTGACTCTTCATGATTCCGTTTGTGGTTTTCTTGGCAAAGATCCTGGAGTGGTTTGACATTTCCTTCTCTGATTCATTTTAAAGCTGAGGAGACGGAGTCAAAGAAGGTTAAGTGACTTGCCCAGGGTCACACAGCTAGTAAGTATGAGGCCCTATTTGAACTCTGGGAGGTGAATCTTCCTAAATCCAGATCTCTATGCATTGAGCCACCTAGCTGCCCTTTCAAATAGCTCAAGTGTCTAAGGCAGGGTTTGAGCCCATTTCTTCCTGACTCCAAGCCAAACATGAAGGGAAGAATTATGAAATGAGTCTGGAAAGGTATGCAAGCTGTAACTGTCAGATTGAGGAGTTCATATTTTACCCTCAAGGCAATAAAAAGACAGTGAAGGTTTACCACTAAGGGAGTAACATTTTCCGACCTATAGAATAGGAATATTAATTTGTATAGGCTTCTGGCAGCTATAACAACAGTGATAGCAATATGTTTACTACTATGCCCACTGCCCATTGGGCACTGTGGGAAAAGTTGCATGGCTTTCTCTAGCAGCATTCAGCAGCGTTCAGGTGAGATGGAAGACAGCTGATAACGGAGGTCAGCATCAGGGACAAGAGCAAGAGTGGACGAAGTATTCAAGTGTAGGGGATAATTAACCATAGATTCAAAACTGTGAAACATGAAAAATGAGGTTAAAGCCTGGGTGACGAAGTGGGAGAAAAGGAAAAATCAGAAGGAATAAAAGTCATGGTAAGGATAAAGGATAGCTTTGGGAGGAGTGAGGCAAAGCGATGATAGATAGATAGAACATTTACTAAGTGCTTATTATGTGCCAGGCACTGGGCTATGTACTTAGAATGCAAATATAAACAAGCAAGAGAGTCTTTGGCCTCAAGGAACCCACATTCTAATGGGGGAAGGCAGTACATAAAAGGCAGGTACATGAAGCAGCACAGTATGGAGATATATGGAAGGAGCATGGAGGCCTGACTTGCTGCCAAAGCTCACCTATCAGAGCCATGGGACTCAGGGGAAGAATCCAAGGTTTTGGTAGGGGTAGAGAGATGAGGATGATGGCTGGTGTATGGACAGCATGGTGTGGAGTTGTCCAGGAACATAGAAATATATTATTAAAGACATTATAAGATGATATTATAAAATAGGTTTTTAAAGCTTGGGGTCATGAAGGTTGTAATTATTATGGGTGATAGTATGTAACCTTTTCTCTGATAAAGCGGAGTAAAGCTAAAGGTTATTAAAGTTAAGGAGGTAGATGAACTGGAAGACCAGGGTATTTGATGACATGACATGTATGTTGCAATACCTGAATATGAGCATACAGATTGAACTGGGAGAGGAAGACTGTGAGCCAGGTACAGGATTCCTTGAGGCCAAACCCAGCAGCCTCTCCATTGATCCACTTAGCTGAAGGGCTGCAAATCCATCACAACTTCTCTGGAAATCAAAGGCATTGGGGGCCTGTCCTTTCTGAGATTAGGAGACTGAGAGCTGAGCACCTCTCCCACTTGCCCAGTGTCTTTGGCATGCCATCCCCGACCATCGTGGAAGGATGCTGGTGTTAAGTCAGTCATCAAGCATTTATTCAACTTGAATTCACTTTGACCCACAGCATCCTCATCACCACATAAATCACCTGCTACATGGGGTATCACAACTGTGAGATACCTGGGCCTGAGGACACCAAAGATATAAACAGGCCGGTGCTTCTGGGAGATCAGAGTTTGGGAGTGAAAGTCTTGCTCTATGTGTGGTATCTTCTGAGTCTGACTCATCCCCCACAATCTTGGGATGAAATTATGGGGCTGCAGTCAGGTATGTGTTCAGCTTCAGTGAAAACCTGGGCCCTGGTTATCTGTTGTCATCTGGCACATCATGTGAGCCAGGAATATACCTATTCCTCTTCCTGATCCAGTGCTTCAGAAAGACTGAGAAAAGGAACCTGTAGTACTAAAGCGGGTGGCCTAAGGTGCAGTGGCTTTTGGAGACAGCCAAGTTCCTTCAGCAGCAAAAGTTGGAAAGAGGGTGAGATAAAGCTATCTATCTAGGACAAAGTGAAATTTATTGACAGCACAGCAGAGGTTCCAAAGGCCACAGCAGAACTCGAGGACAGAGGAGGTTATGTACTCAAAAGGGGCTGAGGTCAGTACCGATCAGAACAGAGAGGAGACAGAATTTTACCTTAGGAGACATAGATTGAATGACATGGATTGGGGGTGTTGCGTGACAGAGATTTGTCTGCTACAGCAGGAGGGAAAAACAGATAACCAAGATGACAGAGAATGAAATCAGTGTGGGGCAGTGCTGCCAGATTTAATGACTGCTTAATTCAAACACTGGGGAGCTAGAGGGGTCAAGATGGGTGAAAGTGGCAAAGAGCCCTGTCCATCTGCCTGAGAATTCCAGGTTTTCACTGGAACTGAACACATACCTGACCACATTCCAAGATTGTGGGGAATGAGTCAGACTTAGAAGATACCACACACATGGAGTAAGACTTTCACTCCCAAACTCTGATCTCCAGAAGCACTGACCCCTTTATACCTTTGGTGTCCTCAGGCTTGTAACAATAATGCTGCTTGCTGTTACTACGGCTGTATAAGGCCAATAACACCAGCACACAGGAGGGCTGCTGGCACAGGTTCTTTGATCTGCTTTTCTGAGGAAAGCAACTTCAAGGGGTTAACAATCTCACTTCAATTAAACATACATATATCATTCACTTAGTTCAGGGGAAAAAGTCAGCACCCTGAACTTCAGAGCAAATACAAACAGAAAATCTAACAGATCAATATATAGCCTTTTGTCTGATCAAGACATTACATACATAGTTACCAGAAAGAGAAGCACCAACATCTGGGTTTTCGAAGCCAGCAGGGGGAGAAGGGGGACTCCTTGATGGCTACCCAGGGTCTCCACACCAACACTCTTCCAATGAGTGTACCCCCAAAAGCAAAAAGCTAACTTCCAAGTATATATACGCTTCTTCAGGGTCAGAGGGAATCACAACCATGATACTCAAACCCAAGTGAACTAGACTTTCTTGTTTCTTAAGCAGATCGTCAAAAGCTCTTGATTCAATCAAAGAAACAAAGGCAAGACTCATCAAAGGGACTTGATTACCTCAGTGCTGAGAAGCACTCAAACAAAAAGCAGCAAAAAGTCCACTTTGTTTGCCATTACATTTGAAAGGCAAGATTCATCAAAAGTACTTGATTACCTCAGCATTCCAAAAGAGAAAACAGTAAAAAAGTCCCACCCTGATTACCATTACAAGGCCCATGTCTGTTACAGTTGTGATACCCCATGCAGCAGGTAACTTATGTGGTGATGGGGATCCTGAGGGTCAAGATGAATTCAAGTTGAATAAATGCATGTTGACTGACGTAACACCAGCATCCTTCCACAATGGTGGGGGATGACATGCCAAAGACACTGGGGCACATGACAGAAGTACTCAGCTCTCAATCTCCTAATCACAGAAAGGACAGGGCCCCTGATGCCTTTGATTTCCAGAGAATTTGTGATGGATATGCATCCCTTCAGCTAGGTGGATCAGCTTCTCTGTCTGAAAAAAATGCTTCCCCAACCCAATTGCCAAGGGTCAAAATTCCACACCTAGCTCTTCATTATTTTGCTCCTTTTGTTTGAGGAATTCTGCCTTTCAGATGCTCAATCATTCAGAGTTCCTGGTGAATCAGTTTGTTGGAGGCTTTAGAATTGGTTTTGATGCAGACTAGAATGAGAGAGAAATCTGGGGGAAAAGAGAATATAGCAGACCTAATATGACAGAGTCAGAAAAGTATAAAGAGATTTCTATGAGATAAAGTGAGCAGAGCTAGTAAGACAATTTACATAACGAACATAACAATCATATAAGGAAAAACAACACTGAAAGACCTTAGTCAGCCATGATTTTAAGACTGAAATATACCTTCCTCCACTTGGTGAGCAGGAAAAAAAAGACACTGACTACTTGGCAAACCCTACATGTTTCGATAACTCATCTAACTCCTTCTTCATTGCTTGGCCTACTTGGTCTACTTGTCTAGTCACGTCTCAGCTCAGTGGCTGATTGGACCTACGACTCTAGACTCCTTGTCATCCCCAGTGTGGTTGCACTTCCTCTTCCTTCTCCTTGCCTCCCAACCCATTGCCCTGATGATATTCCTTTGATACTGGCACAGTGTCCCAAGAGAACTTATACTTTCAGCAATCTGCCAACAAGCCCAACTCTTGGGGCCTGGGGCCACATAGGAAACATAGTTTTTAAACAGACAGACATGGGCTTATTGCATGTCATGATGGGCAGATTTTGTCCCACTGCATGAAAAAGTCTACATATTAAAAGAAAAAAATTATAGGCAAATTAACATTTTAAAAGCTCTCCTACCAATAAATGCTAACGCTAAGGTTGTAACTCAGCCCCAAGGGAACCATGTGTACATTAGCAAGCAAGGTCTCTTGGAGAATTTTTGTCCTTAGAGTAGGGAAGTAACTGTTGCTACGAAGTTGAGAACTTACTTATAACCTTATAGATAGTCCATAAACCCTGTCCCTCCAAAATCTAACACTGAGGTTACAGACAGATATAAAAGAATTGAATACAATGTGTGTGGAAGTGCTTTGAATATTATAAGTGCTATGCTAGTGCCTCCAACAAATATTAATTATCTTAGAGAAGGTCAAAGATGGATTCATTTTGACAATATTTGACAAGTGTAAGATTTTGGGATAAAAATTCATTACTTATTAAAAAATATTGTTGGGAAAACTGGAAAGCAGTATGGCAGAAACTGGGCATGGACCAATATCTCACACCATTTACCAAGATAAGGTCAAAATGGATAAGTGATCTAGATATAAAGAGAGATGTTACAAGAAAATCAAAAGAACATAGAATATATTACATATCAGACTTACAGATAGGCTAACAATTTATGAATAAACAAGCGATAGAGAGAAAAATTAGGTATAAAATGGACAATTTCACTAACATTAAATTAGAAAGTTCTTGTACAAACAAAACAAATACAGCCAAGATCAGAAAGAAAGCAGAAAATTGGGAAAAAAATTTCTATAGACAATTTATCAGATAAAGGTCTCATATCTAAAATATATAAAGAACTTTGTCAAATCTATAAGAATACAAGTCATTCCTCAACTGATAAAATGGTCAAAGAATTAGAACAGTTTTCCAATGAAAGAATAAAAACAATTTATAGTCATATAAAAATGCTCTAAAACATTATTGATTAGAGAAATGCAGATAAATCATTTTATGCCTACCACATTGTCTAAAATGATTAAAGGCGAAAGTGACAAATATTGGAGAAGATGTGTAAAAATTGGGGTATTAATTCATTGTTGGTGGAATTGTGAACTTTTCCAACCACTTTGGAGAGCAATCTGGAATTACGCCCAAAGAGTTATTAAACAATGCATATATCCTTTGACCCAGCAATACCACCACTTGGTCTACTTCCAAAGACGATTAAAGAAAAAGGAAAAGAACCTATATATTCTAAAATGTTTATAGTAGCTCTCTCTGTGGTGGCAAAGAACTGGAAATTGCAGGGATGCCCATCAATTGGGGAATGGCTGAACAAGTTGTGGTATGTTATTGCGATGGAATACTACTGTGCTATAAGAAATGATGAGCTCAATGATCTTAGAAAAACTGCCAAAGTTTTGCACGTCTTTTGAAAGCCTTGCATGAAATAATCAAGAGTGAAATAACAGAACCAAAAGAACACTATGTGTAGTTACAGTAATATTGTTTTAAGAATGACTTTGAGAGAATAAGTTATTTTGTCTATTGTAAATACCCAAATTAACTATAAAAGACATATGAAGAAAGATGCTATCTATATCCAGAGAAAAACTGATAAATAGAAGTATGTGTAGAATAATTTTATATACATATACATTTGTGTCTAATGGTAGTCATCTCTAGGACAGTGGTGGGGGGAGGGAAGAGAAAAAAGGGGGAAAAAAAGAAATTTACATGATAGTTTTGTTGTATATTTAAAGGAATAGCAAGTTGTACAAAGTAGATTTGCAGTTTCATTATTATGCACCATCATCTTTTTATTGTACTGTTATAGAAATGATTGTTTTATTCCATAAATTAAAAATAAATTAAAAAAATTAAAAGGTAGATTCATAATAGGCCAAAAAATGATCATTAATTGTAATATCAGCCTGATTTTATAAGCTCATAGAGAGAAATGAGAGGCAGTATGACATAGCAGATAGATTGGAACCAGGAAGTCCTGAGCTTAAACCCTGCCATGGGACCTCCATCAAGTCACAATCTCTTAGTGCTACAAGCAGTTCTCTTAGGTTGTAAATTACAGAGAAGATGGAAACCTGAATTGATAAAGGGAGATTCCTCACGCTGGAGTTGTCTACAGCCATGAAAGCACAGGTGCAGTACATATTCCTATGGACAGAAAGACTCCTAAAAGCTACATATGACTTTATCAAAGAAACACAGAAATGAATAAGAAGTCAACGTAAACTATAAAAAGTATGAGTGTATTTCAATATTGTTTTGTATTCTTTACCAAGGGAGGCAAAAATTGGCTTCACTGGGTTTTCTTTCCATTCAATTCAAGGACCATTTACTTATTATGTGCTTACTAGGTGCCAGGGACTATACTAGGCATTGGGGATACAAAGACAGGAAAATATTTCCTGCTTTCCAAAAGTTTATATTCTACTGAGATAATATTTGTAAAGCACTTAGCATGGTTCCTGGAACATAGCAGGCACTATATAAATGGTTTTTGTTGTTTAGTCATTTCAGTTGTGTCGGACTCTTTGTAATTCCATTTTGGGGTGTTCTTAGCAAAGATACAGGAGTGTTTTGCCATTTCCTTCTCCAGCTCATTTTACAGATTTGGAAACTGAGGCAAGCAGGGTTAAGTGACTTGCCCAGGTTCGCACAGCCAATAAGTATCTGAGGCCAAGTTTGAATTCAAGAAGATGAGCCTTCCTGGCTTCAGGCTTGGTACTCTATCCACTGCACCACTTAGCTGCCCTATATAAACCATAATAACTATTGTTACTAGGGGCAAATAAATTTTTAATAGATCAGTAAATACAAAATATGCACAAAGTAATTTGGAGGGCACAGGTGAATCACTAACAACTGGGGTGGGGGGAGTCAAGAAAGGATTCTTGTAGGAAGTGGTACTTGCGCGGAGCTTTGGATGGAGGTAGAGGCAACAAGAGGCAGAAGTGCAGAGTGAAGGCCTTTCAGATAATCAGGGACAGCCTGTGCAAAGACACAGAGATAGATGTGGGGACACATACAGAGATGGCAAGCAGGATGTTTTGGCTCCAGTGTGAGTGATACAAAGTAAGTCAAGAAAGATGACAGGTTGGGGCCAGGATATAAAGGGCTTTTCTTGCCAAGCAAAAGAGTTTGTATTTTATGGCAATAGAGAATCCCTAAAGGTTTAGAGTAAGGGAGCTTCTTGATAAGTTCTGTGCTTCAGAAATATCAATTTGACAGATGTGTGGAGGACAGAATGGTGGAGAGAGTGACTTGAGACAGGGCTATCAATTAGGAGGCTATTGTAGCAATCCAAGTGAAATCTGAGGAAGTCCTCAACTAAAGTGGGGGCCTTTTGAGTGGAGAAGAGGAGAAGAGATTCATGGAATATTGGGAAGGTGGAATGGGCTAAACCAGGGGTGAGGATCCTGTGGCCTTGAGGCCACAAGTGGCCTCTAGGTCCTTGGGTGTGGCCTTTTGACTGAGTCTGAGTTTCACAGAACAAATTTGTTTATTGAATCCCCTTAATAAAAAGATTTGTTCTGTGAAACTCAGACTCAGTCAAAAGGCCACACCCAAAGACCCAGAAGGTCACTTGTAGCCCCCAGGCCACAGGATCCTCACCCCTGGGCTAAATGTATTACATCAGTCCTGATTTAGATATTACAGCAGTGAAGTGACACCTTCTAAGCTGACTTTATAACATGTTTAATAGTCCAGTGACTTTGAACAAGTTACAAACCCTATAAACCTCAGTTCCTTATCTGTAAAATTGGGTTAATAACATTCAAGATATATACCCCATATAGTTGTAAGAAAAAGATTGTAATACAGTATTCTTTACTGGAAATATTTTAAATGGCACTGATTTTAGATCCAAAGGATTCAGGTTCAAGTCCTGGTTCTGCTGTGTCATCCTTATTTGAATTTGGGCAAGCCATTTCACTTCCCTGAGTCTTTGTGTCTTCATTTGTAAAATGAGGGAACCATCATAGAAAATGGCAAATTCAATAGATTCAAAGAAACATGGGAAAACTTATACAAACTGATGCACAGTGAACTGAGGAAGACCAACAGTGATGATGACCACAACAACAATATGAAGAAAACAGCTTTAAAAGGCCTTAAAACTCTGATCAAAGCAGCAAAAAACAGTAGCTTCAAAAGCCTGACGATGAAACATGCCTCCCACCGCTTGACAGAGCGGTAACAGATTCAGCAAGCTGAATGAGAGATGTGTTTTCAGACATGAATTTGTTTTCCTGAACTACACGTTTATTATGTCAGGACTTCAACTTAGGGAGTTGGGGTGATCACTTAGGGAGCAATAATTAAACAAGCAAGAGAAAGGGAGAAAGAAAGAGGAAAAGGGACAGAGATGGAGAGGGCAAGAGTTACTAATACACAAAAGAAAGGTGTAGAAATGGACACAAATAGTCAGTTTACATTACTACCCCCATTGTATTCAATAAAAAAACCACTTCCTTATAAACAAACTATGTAACAGGGGTTGACAGTTTCTCATACAAGCCTCTTTTCTCTATTTAAAAATATATTGGAATATTTATGTTGGTTAATGATTATTAAGTTCACAATAAAAAGAGAAAATGGGGGAGGGGGAGGAGAGAATAGAGGAGATTGGACTAGATATTCTGTAAATGATCTTCAGTTAAAAGAAGCTCAAGGCTAGCAAGTGCATCAACAGTCTCAGCTACCATGACAGAACTATGATTTAATTAATGAAAAGCAACCATACCCATGAGAAACTGGTAGAAAAAAAGGAAATAAAGTAAATACAAAGCTCTATTTAGGACACCTATCTAACCTTTCACATTTACCAAATCAGTTGCTTCTCTACTTCTCCAATTTAGTTTGACTCTGGGAAGTACGAAATCTCAACAGCAGAAGGGGATGCTTCCACTCTGCCTGTATGACCTCCTGCTCCAGTAGGACACAACAGACATGGCCACACTGACATACCAGCTATAGCAATGTCATTATCATTTGGTCAACACCTGAGGTCAGAGAAAAGATGTCACAAATAATTCTTTGAAGCAAAAGAAGCATCTGTACTTCTTAGAATTGAGCAGAAAACTGAGAATACTTGACTAGTTTTCAAAAAAAGCAGAAAATGAAAAAAGTTCTCAGACGTTACAACCTTGGGACCATCTTGGGACAATTTCAGTAAAAAATTTTAAAGTTAGGTAGTTTCATCCATTAAACTGAGAGAAAATCCCACAGAAACAAATTTAAACTAAATCTAGTCTGGTATAATTCACCTCTTTTCTGGGAATCATAAGGCTCTCATTAGCCCACAGCTACATTTCTCAAGGAGAAAATTTTTGAAGAGCATACATTGCTGAACTTTCAACCAGTCACCTCAGACCTTCTAGAAATGGTATCCAACCAATGAAATGCTGACTCATCTCTCCTGGTGAGCTGCCATAAGAACTAGGGTTTATACTACTCACAAGGCTTAAGGGGAAAGAACAATCTGCCCTTGGTCTGTATGGCTACATGTGGGGCACATTTTAGGCCAAATGCCTAAAAGGATCCTCAAACCTCCTTTCTTCCTGAATTAGTGAGGTTTTAAATTTGAATACCTTTAGGACTATGATTTACATGGTCCAACCTGTTACAAAACCTGGCACATTTGTTCTCTAGGAATTGCAAATAAGAATCTCTTTACCCTATTTGTTAAAAGAGAGAGAAAGAAGGTAAAAACAAAACTTGTTTCCTCTAACATCTATTTTACTAAGCTCTGAAATACATACATAAGCATATACATAAAGAAATTGAACTTTATACCAACAACAAATTAGTCTTAACATTCTAAGGTTGTAAACTATTGCAACTTATTATCTGAGTCCAAAAGTAGTTCTCCTTGCCTTTGTCCTTGGAAGTACACGTAGATAAATACAGATTGAGATTCCACTCAACATAGATATATTAAATCCCAAATTATCCTACTTTTCAAATCCTAAAATGCATGTATACTTTCATGCTGCATGAAAAAATCCCTAATATTATAGCTGTTACCCAAATGTTCTTTGCTTTACCTTCCCAATATCTTGCTAGAATGGCTGACTGATAATCCTCCCAATGGCAGAAACGCTCCTGAATTGTACAGTCATCTTGTTTTAATGAGGGTACTCTCTCACTCCCACCCCAAAGACAGAAGGGCCAGGGAGCCATGTTAGAGCATGCCTTTAACACAGGCCTGTATAACACATGGCCCGTAGACTGCTTATGGCCTGCCAAAGGATTTCAGGTGGCTGGTGAAAAATATAGAGTATGTAAAAGAAAGTAAAGATGTAACAAGTGCTTTGTCCATGCCCCAATTAACTTGCCTTCCATTAGTCACTATTGTGCCATTCATGTAACTTGGCAGGTGGATTGCTACTGTGGACTCTCTCCTGTTTGTCATGTGACCTGTGTCAACCAACCATCATGAATCTGTCTCTAGTGATAGACTATCTGCAGCCCAAAGAAGTTTAGACTATTTTAATTTTGGCCCCTACCTACTGCCAAGTTGTGTAGGCCTGCTCTAACACCTTATGTGGCCATACTCTCCACTGACAGGAAATGTCCCCAGGAACTGGAGTGCAGCTAGGCAACCAGCAATGCTTGCTAACAACTAAACAAGTACCTTAGGACCCTTAGGATTACATTAAAGAGTGCTGTTTTACCAGGAGCTGGGAGGCTGGCAAGATTTGACACTTAAAACCCCACCCTACTTCCCAGATATCTCCACATCATACTTTCTCCATTTGGACCATCATCGCCATGGGCTTACCACTAGAAGACAGAGAGTAGTCTCCACCTCCTTGGTCACTAGCTCTGATAACTGAGATTTTGCCTTATCTTGACAGAGCCTATCCTTCTACTACACCTCAAGTCAACTCCACACCATGCTGCTTCTGCTCAGACCATCATCTTGACCTCCCCCAGAACACACTCCCTTTACAGCTCCCCTTTATGTATTGTCCTTCCCTGTTAGAATAGAAGTCCTTGAGGGTATAGATAGTCTTGCTGGCTGAGACCTGGGAAAGACCTTACCTTCAAAAGGCCAAGGTCTCCCATTGCATCTGGGGCCATCTCCAGTCATCCTGATCTATATCTTGCCACCGGACCCAGATGGCTCTGGAGGAGAGAGTGAGGCTGGAGGCTTTGCACAGCCCTGCCTCTTTTAAATCCAATCCACTTTCAAGTCAAGATACCACCTTCCTGATGTCATTGGTCCTCTTCTAGAATGAAGGACAAGCAACAACAGTCTTGCTTGCTTATATTTGTATTTCTAATGCTTAGTACAGTCCCTGGCATATACTACATGCTTTAAAAATGTCTTTACAGAGGCAAATGAACCAAGTTCATTGCTGGAGACATATGAGGACTGCTGAGAAAGGATTATAGTTAATTCTGTTCTCATCTGAATACCAGTCACTGTCCTGATGGGAGTCCAGATTTGTCTAACTATTTCCCAAACTTCAGAGGACAGGGTCCTGCAGGAAAGGGCCTGAATTTGAAGGCTGCCTCTGCTACATAGTACCTACCATATTCTTTTAAACAGGTCACTCACTTTTCTGGGTCTCAGTTTTTTCATCTGTAAAATGAGAGAATTGAACCAGAACAGATGATCTCTGAGGTCCTTCCCAGTTCAAAATACTCTGATCCAATACATTTCAGAATCTCTTCCTGCCAGAAGAGGAAGAACCCAGGAAGAGAGGGCCCAGGTACTTCAGAAAACAGTGAAACAACTGGGTGATGTAACACGTGTACCACAAATTTTCATTCTAGTCTTTTTCATTCCTGTCCCAGAAAAATATGCAAATATGAGTAACCTGCTGAAACCTGATCAGTTGGCTAGTCACCACCGTTTCTGAGCCAGCCTTCTGCCTCAGTCATCAAGTGAAGTCCCGACTAGAAACCAGTTGATCCCCAAGGGCCAAAAAGACAGAATGATGATCCTCAAGGTCAGAAAATGTTTCTTCAGTCCAAAAACTTTACTGCACCCACCTTTACCACTGGTGACAGCCAAATTCCATATAGCCATCCCCCCAGGCCTTAGAATAAGAGAACAGATGCATTCATCTATGATTGAACTGCTCTGAGTTCTCTCAACCAGCAAGTGATTTTTCAAAATCATCATAAACTTAACCATAAATACAAAGAATCAAAAAACATACAAAATAAAAAATAAAATCTTGCTTGCAGCCATTATTATTTAATAATATAGATAGAGATAAGGACTAGACTAGTGATTTCATTAGTATATGGAACTCCCAAGAAAGGAAACTAATTCTGCTAACGCAGGTCAACATTTTCTCCACAACTTAGTCTGAGAGGTAGAATTAGAACTCAGATTTTCTTGACTTTGAGGCCAGCTTTCTATGCACTACACCACACTTGACTTTTCAATAACAAATTAAATAGTAAATTGCAAGCAAGCCAAAAATGTTTTGTTTTGGTGTCGGTTTTTTTTGAGGGGGGAGACTATATCACTCTGGGTCTGTCTATAGTTCCTCTACCTCTATTTGCTTTCTTTTTTCATATAGGGTTGGAATCAATGTGTATAAAGTTCTGTCTCTGCTTATTTAGTTTGAATTGCTTTGTGTGTTTCTATGTGTTCTCAAAAACTTCACATTATCAGTTCAGTACCGTGGCATTTCATTAAAAGCCCGCATGGCATGGCAGAGTGGCCAGAATGGGAACCCTGCTTTCAGGAAGACCTAGGTTCTAGTCCTACCTCTGATATACCCTGACTTTAAGACTCTTGGAAAGTCATTTAAATGCCTCAGTGCCCCAGAGAATTCACTAAAGAATCCATAGCAGAGTGAGTGTTGACCAATGTTAGCAGATTTTATCAGATCTACTCTAAAACAAAACTTCATTACATCAGTATATCATAATTTATTCAGTGATTCTCCCATTTTTTCCAATAGTTTCCAAATTTTTTTTTGCTATTACAAATAATGCAATCATGACTATTTTTGTTACATCTAGGTCCTTCCCTTTCCGTGTGTGTGTGTGTGTGTGTGTGTGTGTGTGTGTGTGTGTGTGTGTTTAAGCCTGGCCACAGAATTGTTAGGTTGTTATGATCAGTTTGATGACTCTTTTAATGTTGCCATACTGCTCTACCAAACGTTTGTTTCAGCCTCCAGCCCACTAACCATAACATTAATTCACACAGACCCATCATAATTTTATTTTATATTTTTTTGCCATTCTAGAGGATGGATGCAACATATGACACACTTTGCAAACCTTAAGGCACTACATAAATACGACCTATCAGTCTTGCTCTTAGTTACCTGACTGTTAAAGATTCTAAGCATCTTTTCATGAATCAATGAGTATTTGTTCAAAGTCCACTGTAATCCCAGCACATTGCCATGAGGAATTCAAAATAAGATGGGACTTGGTCCCTGCCATTAAGGAACTAAGGAAGTTAAGAAGACTAACTTACACATGTAGAATGACTAGAGAATAATTAAGTACTAAACTAAAACAGACTGACTTATACATAGTGCTTGGCACACAGCAGGTGCTTAATACATGTTTATTGGCTGGCTGATTGTAATATTGATAATGAGGTTGACGCATGCATTGCCAGAGCAAGTTCAGTGTTTGGGAGGCTCAAAGGAAAGTGTGGGAGAGAAGAGGTATTAGACTGACTACCAGACTTAAGGTCTACTGAGCCCTTGTGCTGACCTCATTGTTGTACGCCTGTGAAACCTGGACAGTATGCCAGTGCCATGCCAGGAAACTGAATCACTTCCTTTTGAATTGTCTTAGGAAGATTCCAAAGATCCCCTGGATGGATAAGATACCAGACACTGAGGTCATTTCTCAAACTAAACTGCCAAGTGTTCAAACTCTGCTTCAGAGAGTGCAACTCCAATGGACTGGTCATGTTTGAATGCAAAATGTACCCTTGCCAAAAAGACTATTTTATGGAGAACTCACACGGGGTAAGTGTTCACATGGTGGTCAGAAGAAGTGATACAAGGACACTCTCAAGATCTCTCTTAAGAACTTTGAATTGATTGTGTGACATGGGAGACACTGGCACAGGACCCCTCAGCATGGTGTGCCCTCATCAGAGAAGGTTCTGTGCCCTATGAGGAAAGCAAAGTTGAAGTAGCTCAAAAGAAACGTGAGATGCGCAGATTTAAAGAATCTACCCCAAATGTTCACAGGGACTATTTGTGTCCATCCTGTGATAGACCATTCTGAGCTCATATTGGTCTGATCAGCTAGTTAGACACACTGTAACTTGACTCTAGCCTAGTGATGTCATTTTGGTCCTCTCTGAAAACGAAGGCCAACAACCATAATATAATAGGAGCTTAGAGAAGAGAAAGATGAGAATAAGTTGGGAAAAGAAATTACTTTTGTTTGGTTATGTAACTTCAGAGTCCCCTGTTGGGCTAACCCTTTGATATATAATGTATCTTTAAAAGAACATACTAAGGATATAGATTCAGAGCTCAAAGGAACCCGAGGTCATCAGTCTGATTCCCTCATTTTACAAATGAGAAATCTAAGATCCAGAAATGTAAAGTGATTTTCCTAGAGTCATATATATAGTAATAGCTAGCAGAACTAGGATTCAAATGCAAGTCCTATTACGCTAAAAGCAGCTCTTTCACTACACTGGCCTTTCTCCCACCCATTAAAGCCACATCTACTGTCTGCATTCAAAGCCCCTCCATCCCCATTTCTTCCAAGAAGCCTCCCCCAACTTCATTAGAAAATAAAAGGAACGAATTACTCAACTAGCTTTCTAATTGCAAATCAGAGACTTTTACCAAGCACCCGTTAACATGACCGAGGAAGAAATGTTTTTTTTTTCCTCCAAATTTTGGAAAGTTGTGGTTTTCCCACCAGGTTGCATTCCTCTGGATTTTCCATCATGCCCCTGAAACCTCCTCATCCTGGAAGATCACTTCAGCCCTGGAACTCACACCTTGGAAGTGCTCTAGTCCTGGGATTTCTCCCTCTAAATGGAGGGTAGAGGACTCTCCCAGAACATCCATTTAAGGAGGGTGTTCAGGTCCACCATCTCTTCATTTTTCACCAGGCTATGTTCCTCTAGACTTCTCCATCAGTCCTCCCCGACCTTTTTCAGCTTCCTTTTATGTGTTGTCTTCCGGGTTAGAAAGTAAGGTCCTTGAGGGCGGGAGGGACTTCATTCTTTTACTATATTTGTATTCCCACAGTTTGGCACAGTGTCTGGCACACAGTGAGCACTTAAATGTTTGTGGACTGAATATGTGCTGAGGGAATCATTCATCCTGGTTGAATTCATTCATCCTAGGGAAATCAATCAACCTGTAAGCCTTTGTTAAGCATCTGCTACATTCAAGATGCTAAGGCTATAAAGACAAAAATGAAAGTTTTTTGTCATTACGGAACTTACCTTCTATAGGAAAAATATAGTATGGGTTATTTTGATTTCAGTAGGCTCTGAGTTAAAGATTTCAGAAACTTTGTCTGATTCAGGGTCATAAAGGTACACATCTTTTAATGTAGCATATGAACAAACTCAAGGATAAAAAACAGCCTTACTGAAATTATGCAATATTACAGCCCAACAAAGATAAAGAAAATGCCAGTTATCAAGGTTATAAAACTTATTTGAATCCAAGTACACAGAACTTTGCTAACCTTCTGGACAAGTAAGTCACCCTGCCCCCTCTTCTGTTTACTATAGATAAGCTTCTTATTGCTGGAGTTCTCTAGGCAGGCTACAGGATAAGCCACAGATGTGGTCAGACCAACCCAAGGCTTCAGAAGCCACGAAGATATATTGATGCTAACAGCCTAGGATCACTTCCCCTAAAATTCTGGCAGCCTTCTTTCCCTCTGGCCATCCTAAGTGAAATTGCTAGTGTCACACATGAAAGAGTTATGTCCCAATATGTAAAAATGCTTAATACAGCAAATTAAATAGTTTGAGTATTTACATTTATTCAACAAATGTGTTTTTAGCATCTGCTAAGTACAAGGGACTGAGAGGTCAGAGGAGGGGAGATACAAAGAAGTATATAGTCCCTGTTGTTCAGTAGCTTTCAATCAGTAACATTCATGCCTCAATTGAATCTAATGGGCTAGAACTATGTAAAACTTAATAATCTATTTGAACAAATTGCAGAAAGCATAATATTTCAATTTAATAAATACATATTAAGTGATAATAATAGCTATGTTGGCCAGTCAGTCAATAAGTATTTACTAAGCACCTACTACATGCCAGGAACTGTGGTAAGCACTGGGTATTCGAAAAGGCTTTTAGTGCTTATTCTCAAGGAGCTCACAGTCTAATGGTGCATGATACTGTATAAGATGTTGAGGAAATAAAACCAAAAAAAAAAGGAGATTAAATTCCAGTGAAGGATACATACAACATGTAGGACCATAACCAGTATCTACTAGCCTTGTTCCTCCTCCTTCACTGTTTCTTGAGCATTCTCCAAACTTCAATGTTAGTTGGGGGTATAGACCAACCATATCCATATGGGGTTGTGACTCACAATTTAAGAAACACTGAAGGGGTCAAGCATGGAAAAAGTTTAAGAAGCCCTGGTATAAAGGAGAAATCTGGGAGGGAAAGATGGGAAGAGTGGGAAAGATGAAAGGTAAGTACAAGTGTTTTTGCCTAGATTCAAAAACCTATATGGGAGGAACTGACCATGATGGCAATAAAGAGGCACACTGAGGCAGGGAAGGATGAATAGAATCGAATTGCCCCCATTCATCTCAGAATGATGGGACAATTTGTTGAAATGAACAGGTAAGTCAAAAGGCTTTCACAGCTGCTTAGGGGGCCCTTTTACATGGCAGACCATTAGTGCCACGGGCCTGGCTGTAATTGTAATAAGTAGCTGGGAGGCAGCTATCTTTGCAGCTAGGTGACTCCATGGAAAGTGCACTGGGCTGGAGTCAGGAAGAGCCGAGTTCAAATACAGCCACAGACACATTAGCAGTGTGATCCTGGGCAAGTCACTTAACCTCTGTTTGCCTTAATCCACTGGAAAAGGAAATGACAAAGCACTCTTGTACCTTTGCTAAGAAAACCCCATAGACAGTCTGGTCCACAGGAGCACAAAGAGTTGGACATGAATGAGCAACAAAAACAAACATTTTATCCCAAAAGTGCTATAATACTTGACCAAAGAAACAGTTGGTAACTTTGATGGCGGTGAACCTATTACCTCCTAAAGCAGCCTATTCCAGCACTGAACAGCTCTAGTTGACACTTTTTTTGTCCCTCTCCCCTGTTTGAATAAGTTTATAGTGTTTTCTCCCCTCCCTTGTTTGGATAATTATTTACATAACTGGATTATTAGCTCTGAAGAAACTATGAGATGTGTAACAGGCAGAGGGTTAGCTACTCTACCAGGCCCTCTCTTAGCCAATGTAGGATGAATGATTTGCAATCACACTGGGCAACTCATTGAAGTTAGAAAGTCATAGATTTTCATAGGAAGGGGTAAATTCTCTTTCAGGTGCATCTGTTTGGTTTCCCAACTCAGATGTCATAAGCAAGAAAGACACTGGGGGAGGCTTGCTAGGACTAGGTTTGATTGGAGGAGGCCTAGCTGAAGCAAATATAGAATGTAAGGATAGAGTACCGAAGTCTCCAGAAAAGAGCAGAGTAGAGGTGTTAGGAAGAAACACTGCTTTAACCAAAAGGCCCATAAGACTGAATGGAAGCACACTAAGGATCCCACCCCCCCTTTTAGAAATACTAAGAAAATATTTTTCCCAGTGACCTAGTCAGAAGTCTTTGGACTAATCTGGAGGAGAAATTTTAGTAGCCTTTAACAATCATTTATAAAACACTGTCCTACACTGAGATTTTTTTTTTACATCATTCTTATCAATAGCCTAACCAGTCTCTAAACCATCCTTAGGCCTCACTATTCTAATCAGCCTGGGAAAGTCACCTCCAAGAAGTGATTAACAACTAGAGTAACAAGAAGGAAGAAGTCTTTGACTACTCCAACTAATGGAAGTATCTTTTGAGTTCACCTCTGACCAGAAAGAAAGAAAAATCCTTAGAGGGAGTAACCAAAGAGGGACTGAATGGTTTTAGGAAATTATTTTCTAGCTGTGGGCTGTCATTTCAAGTTTAGAGACTATTAACCTAAACTATGAACTCTTGCTCAAACTTGGCTGTGGGATTTTGTCTATTGTTTGAGAATATTATAAACTGTTATTCCAAAATGGTTTGTGTGAGAGAAATTTTCAAAGGCATGCCTTTAAAACGCTGTCCATCTTTGTATCTCCTTAAGCAGAATTAGTTAAATCTAAATAAATAAAAACTTTTTGGCAAGTTTGGGCGTAAAGTACAAAGTATAGAATATTCTCCCATAGTTGCTTTAAGGGGAGTCAAAGGAATTGTGAATTTTTTTGTCTTTAAAAAAAAAACTTGTTATACTATTTAAATATCTTAAAACAAAAATCCTTGCAGAAACTGAAATCAAGTCATATTTCTAGTTATGCTAGAACTGTGGTGAAGAAAATGGAGCTTTTAGAGAAAGTATAGGTTTTAAAATGAAGGAAGAAAAGATCTATAAAAAACAGCAACATCTTATGGGACTTGATCCAGAAGAAAAAGGATATGATGGACCCCAGAGCATAAAGAGAATGGGACTTGAAGTCAGAAGACCTGGCTTCAAATCTTGAATCTGTGTGACCTCTCACTTAACCCCTCTGAGCCTCAGTTTCTTCAATTTTAAAGCATGAGGATTAGACTTGATCACTGAGGTCGTTTCCAGATCCTAAAAGCCTAAATACATCTTTTCCCAGCCAACGGAATATTTTCATTTCATTTTGTTATATCATCTCAAATTCTGACAGTCAGAGTTCATTTTAGTTAATAAGCATTTCCTTTTTAAAGTTCAAATGTCTCCATAAGGGCTAAGGGTTTATGACATATTAGTGTGAATATTGCAATCAGATTTTCTTTCTCCTAATACCTAGCTAAAACTGAAGTGGTAGGAGTTTGATGAGGGTAGGAGGAAGAAGAAGAAATAATTTTGGACCATGGAGCAGAGAAAGGTTGAATATCAAACTGCATACATGGAGGGCAAGTGGGTTGATAGGATGGGGCATGGTTTAGGGTCTCATGAGAGCACTGGGCAACTTAGGCCTGAAAGTATAGAAAGGAAAGAAGAGAACCAATGTAAAAGATTGTGTATATGAAGGTTTTTACCTAGGGCCAATCCAGTGCCCAAGGAAATGGAACCTCTCTTCTTTTCCTTTCTGTACCATATGGCCCCTGTTCTGAGACCCAGATGTGGTTCTTTTGTTTAAATAAGTTTTTGTTGAATAACCTGGGACTATAACTACTATTTATAACAACATTGATCTGGAAAAATAATAGTGATAAAGGACATCTGATGAAGCACTCTGCCCCTACCCCACCCCCCAAAAGCAGGGCAGTAGGTAAATTCTTAACTTGCTTTAACAATAAATGTATACTTCATGATGTAGAGGAAGCAAGAAGGGAAATAAAGGAAGTGTCTCCATTTTTTAAAGAAAGTTAGCTGGGAGAAGTGAACATTCATTACATTTTAGAACCGAGAGAAGAATGGCAGACATGACCTGATACACATCCTAGATTTTAGTAGATTTCAAAAGGTTCTAGAAATAGAGCCACAGCAGTGCACGGGCCTTATATACATACATACACACATACGTGTGTGTGTGTAAATCTTACTTTAATTAGCACCCTTTGCTTTTACATTTATTTCTGAATCTTTCTCCCCTCCTTCCTATATATGTGTGTGTGTGTGTGTGTGTATTTAAATCTTACTTTAATTAGCACCTTTTGCTTTTACATTTATTTCTGAATCTTTCTTCCCTCCTTCCCTACCCTTTAATACAAGGGAAAACAATCAAAACGAACCAAAACATCACTTACGTCTGACAATACATGAAATATCTCATACCTGGAGTCCGCTACCTCTGCAATGAAGGGAGACAGGTGAAACCTGTTGTTCTTATTTGCATTTTGTTTAGTCAACAGCACTTATTAAGTGCCTACTATTTGCTAAGCACTTGGAATAGAAGGGCAAAAAACAGTCCCCATTCTCAAACTCAATAAATGGGAGACACAACAGTATAATTGCAAACAACTATGCCCCAATAATAGCTATACATGCTGAATTGGAAATAATCTTAGAGGGAGGTTCCTAAGATTATGGAAGTCTGGGAAATGCTTGTTGTAGAAAATCTGACTTTGAGACTTAAAGGAAGGCAGGTGCCAGAGATGAGGAGGGAGAGAATTGTAGGCATGGGCACCAACTGCGAGAGAAAATGCCTGGGGAGATGGAATGTCTTGTGTAAGGAATAGCAAGGGAGCTAGTGTCACTTGATTGCAGAGGTGGGGGGAAAGTATGTAAGAATACTGGAAAGGCAGGGGGCCAGATGATAAAGAGCTCTGAATGGCAAAGAGGATGTTATATTTGATCGTGGAGGTGATACTGGGCCACTGGAGTTTATTAAATAGGGGGGAGGGTGACCTGATCAGGCCTAAACTTTAGGAAGATGAAGTTGAGTGCAGGATGGATTAGATCAGGGAAAAGGTTTGATGCAGCAAAACCTACCAGCAGGTTATTACAATAGTCCAGAGGTGAGGGGACGCCTCCAGTGCGGTGGCAGTGACTGAGTAGGGAAGGGGGAATATACAAGAGATGTTACAAAAGTAGAAATTACAGGACTTGACAATTTGTGTCTTTTGCCTACTTAACAATGGACCCAAAAGTGTAAATATCTCTGTTCAGGATGAACAAGAAGATAATAGAGAAGGTAGAATGACTGTACTTTTTTTTTCTTGCCAAAGACAGTATGCAGACAGGGAAAGATAGAAATGTACCCACTTTTCTCAAATTACCAGATGCTGATAAACTACATACCAATTACATGTTGGATGTTGATTGCTGAGCTGATAACAGTCATCTTCAGAAGATGTGAGAACATAGTAGTTGATATAGAAGAGTAAATGTCTCAATTTTAAAAATAAAGTAAACATCAGAAATGTTTGAAAGGTCTCCCTTTTAAGTATGGATGAGACAAGGGAGCCTTTGAAATCCCTTTTAACTCTGAGACTGGCGCTTTGATAACAGAACTAAACCGTTCACAAGTAAAATTTTACCTGAATGTGCCTAAATAAATTATAGAACTAAGCATAAAACACAAATGATACAGCATAGTTGTAAATGGCAAATAGTTTCACTCACAAAATATATTTAATGTGTCTAAGCATTTTGTCTTTGCTTCTTGCAAGATTTGTTTGCCATAATCATTCCAATTCAACTTCAACATTTATTTAGAACCTAGTGGGATGTCACTGTGCTAGGTGCTTGTGGAGAACACAAAGAAGATGAACATTCATTCTGTATTTTTATGGAACTCATAACCTTAGGAGATAAGGGGTGTGATGTGTGTGTTATTGTAATACCAATGGATAAAACATGGTAAGCACCCTAAGAAAGGTATAAGCAACATTATGCACAAGAACACTGTGGATATAAAGAGATCTAAGGAGTTCATTCTGAGAGCAGAATTGGAACTCAGATAGGATTTCCACAAATTATGTTAAGGTGAGAAGGTTAAATTGATTCTGTATCATTTTTTATTGATCCTATTTACAATTAATTGATCCTGTTCTGTAACTGCTTAAGTCATGGGCCTCTGTCTCTGAACTTAGTTCAGAAATTCAGCTGGCCTGTGATGAGTTCCAGTCCTCTTGTTGATCACTGTTCTATTCTTGCCTCAAGGATATCTGCTATCCTTGAGGGGTGTGAAGGGAGAGCAGGGAGTCTGGCCCAGTATCATTACACCACAAGCTATCCTTCAAGGATGTCTGGTTTGCTATCCAAAGACCTTGGCCCACTATCTCTAAACTTCATACAATGAACTCTTCTTAAGTCATGAGAGGGGGTGGTTGCTAAATCCTCATTCCCAGTCTCAAATCAATCCTATTGTCCCTCATGCTTCAACTCTATAACTAGTCATGTTGTCCTCACCCCTGTGATGCCAACCCTATAACCAATTATATTCTTTCCACACCTACAAAGTCCTGTTCTTTGCTCTGTACTCCCCGAAACTATGAAAGGGAAGCTGTCCTTTTGCTCAGGGTCTTTTGGCTCACTGAGGCAGTCATTAGATCCATTTTATTATCAAGCCCATGCCCTGCTAATAAACTGATAATATGTGCTCCAGTCTACTTTTGTTGAATTTCATTTGAGATAGAAGTTAGGGTGGAGATGATATTACAGGTTCAAGGAGTAAACCAGAACACAGAGTGAGGGACAGCGTGGTAAATGGTCTAGTGTGGCTACAGCATGACTTTTGTAGATGGGAGTTTGAACATTATTCTGTGAGTTTAAGAGGAAGCCCTGGATTTTGAGTAAGAAAATGCCCTGAGCAAAGCTATACAGCAAAAACATTGCTCCAGTAGCTCTACTGTGATGGATGGGGGTGGAGAAAAGACTTTTGTAAAAGTCTTACTGAGAAACATTAATAAGTAGCAAAGTACGAATGGAAAAAATATTTACGTGAAATACTGTAAAGAAAGACTAATTATACATGTTTATTGATAGTCTAGCAACATCTTATCAGTATCAGAACTTATTAGGGAGAAGATGAGCATATGAAGACAAAAATGTATTCTTCTGGGGAAAATGTGTATTGCTAACAGGTCATTCGTGGGATGCTCCAAAGTTAACTTGTGTGACTACAAGAATGATCTCAATAACATACAGGCATTAGGATGAATTGTTTTATTGGTTTAAAAAATGGGGGTGGGGCATTTAGGTGAAATCCAGTAGGCAGTCTTCTAAGTGGGTCTGGAGAGGGGAAGGAAGGTCAGAGCTAGAAGAAAACAATTTGAGAGTAATTTTTTTTCTTACCTAGCCTTAATCACTGAATGGGCATTGCCTCAGAGATACATGCCTCAAAGAACAGATGTATAACTGTCTTTAGCAAAACTCTGAAATAAAATCTCACTAAAGCAGTTTTTAACCAGAGGTCTTTAGACTTTTTCAAAAATATCTTTATAATTATAATTCAATGTAATTGGTTTTCTTTGTAATGTCATGTATTTTTTGCATGTATAAACATGATTCTGAGGAGTCCATAGGTTTCCCCCCAAAGAGATCCAGGATACACTAAAAAGTTAAGAATTGCCTGCAGAAAACTGAAGACCTCAAGAAACAAGGTTTAAAAATAGCTGGTGACAATCATTAACTTAAATATTAAGTTTAGAAAATGAACTTTTAGTTCAGAATCCAAATTTCTGGTTCAGAACCTCACTGATTCTTAACAGCTCTGCATTCACAAAAACCATACATGTCATTTACCAAAGCACCCCATTTAAAATCCACTGTAACAATGCATCATTTTGTTCCAGGCTCATGTTTATTCAGAAGTTTAACAAAAAAGTATTCTGCCAGGTAATGGCAATGGCACCATAGTTTGCCATTTCCCACCTCTCCCTACCCACTTTCATCCTAAATGTCATTTTCAGTTACAGATAAAACAGTAGGCCTTTCTCCTTAACCTTAGGCCCTGATTATGCACTGTGGGTGTGTGTGTGTGTACGTTTGAATTGAGAGAGGCAGGATGGTGAACATAACAATGATTATACAATTGATATCAACAGAATTTTTTTGAGAAAAAAAATCAGCCTTTTTAATGTGTATTAGTGGTTTTTCATGTACATGCTGCTTGATTAATGTATCAAGGGGAAAATGCATGATCACAGTTCATTATGACAGCTTACATTTTAAACATTCGCTCTCCCAACATGTCATCAAACAACTAACCTTTCCCAGAGGAAGGTGAAGGCCAGAGAATTACAGACATAATGGAAGAAGTCAAAAGGGTTCCCATATGGGGAAGGGGGAGGGGGGAAGGAAATGGACCCACATGCATGAACATAATTTGTCATTCATTAGTTGGCAGTGAGTTCATTAAAACAAAAAAGTATCTAAACATCACGAAGGATGCCTTTCAGTCCCTTTAAATAAAAATTTGAGAGACAGTAGCCCTCCTAAAAGGAGTGAGTGCCAACAAGGTTTTTGTCTTCCAAACAGCAATCCCGGAAAGAAGATTCCTTCTCACTCCCTGCCTCCAGGAACCAGAGTGTTAATTCTTGACTAAGAATTGGGGAAAGAGGGACAGGTTTCATTTTATGGGTAGATGTTATTTGTTCCTTGATCAATGTCAGTTTTTTTCTGGACATTTCCCCTTCTTACCATTATTATCTATACCAGAACAGTTTTTAGAAGCATTCAAATTATGACCATTGGGCTTCTTGACTTCCTGAAAAGGAAACTGATTTGAAAAAAGTGCCACAATGGGTAATTCTATTGAAGATAATGTCATAATAGACAGAAGCCAAAAGCCTCCTTAGAGCCAAGCATCATCATTGATTGCTTGGGTCTAAATAGTCTGCTGAAGGGCTTATTTTAAAGGCTTCTGAGCATCAAAGATTGATTTATACAAACACACAAATAGATGCAGAAAATTGTAAAGATTATACAATAATTATAGCAGCTGTTTTCGTTATATAAAGAATAGAGTGGTGATAGAAAATCAAAAAGAGAAACTAAACTTTAAAAATAATTTGAATAAAAAGGCACACCCTATAGAAAAGTGTACAGAAGGATAATTCACTTTTTGGATGTCAGGAGGTGGAGGGGTGGGAAAGGGACACTTTAAAGTTCTCTTTGCAAATGAAGTTGGTTTCTGTCAGGCAAAGTGGACAGTGACAACTGGCTTCTTTATATCCTGGTTTAAGTCAGTCTCTTCTTTTATTGGCTTTTTAAAAAATGTGATTAGTACTCTGACATGTAGAATCGATACATCAAGGCCACAACAAGTGCAGAGATTGCTGGGATCACCCAACTGGTCCACCAACTAGAAGGAAACAGTGAGAAAATGTTTCAAATATATTGCATGATGTCAGATACATGTAAATAAAAATGATTTGTTCCAGCTAACCATAATTCACTAGAACATCTTTTTTCTCTCTGTCTGAGTCTAAGACACCAGCTACAAAAAAGAGTACATGAAGAGCTGGGACCAGCATTAATGCTCTGCCTCCCACCCCAAAAAAGAGCTACATCCCACTAGCCTGATAAGTCACAAAAGACACCACTGGCATTTACATACACTTTATAATAAGGGCTTATCAATGTTACTTATGAACTTCCTTGCTACATTTTAAAAATATAATTTTTAGGTAATGACAGATTATGAACCCTGGGAAAAACACCATACAACAGCAACAGTCAATGGTCATTAAATCTTTTACTTGGCCTGAACATGGACACAGAGCACTTGAGTAGAGTTAGGAGGCTCAAGTAGTGAGTTCCAACTTCATCACTAACTATCTGTGTAATCTTGGACAAAGATCACTTCTCTGACCTCTGGCCTTCAGTTTCTTCAAATGAAAAATAAAGATAAGTGGACTGGCCTAGATGGATCCCCACCATCAAACAAAGCTTTTCTCTTTGAAGTAGCCAGTGCTGTTAAATTCAATTTCTGTTTTCTCAAGTCCTTATGTTATATAGACTCTCTATAGCTTCTGATCCTGCTGACAAGTGCCCCTCCTCCCCTTCTGCTTTCACAACCCTGCTACCTACTGGTTCACCTATCTGTCTATCCTTCCTTCCTCAGACTCCTTTCTTTGACCATTATCTTAGGTTATTTTCTCCTGGCCCCTAACTATGAGTATCTCTCATGCTACTGTTCTGGGCCCTATTTTCTCAGTATACCTTCTCTCAATGAATTCCTATGTGTTCAATCATTTCTATGAAGACAACTCCAAAATCTATATAGTCAACCACAATCTCTCTCTTGAGTTCCAGCCCTATATTGCCAACAGCTTGCTGGACTTCACAGAGATGTCCTGAAGGCATCACAAAGTCAATATGCCCAAAACAGATTTTATTATCTTCCCTCCTCTAAACTTGATTTTCCTCTGAACTTCCATCCCCTCAGTCACCCAGGTTTGAAATCTGAGGAGCTATCCTTTGAGTCTTCATTCTCCTTCACCCCCTATAAACTCACTAGCTGCTAAGTCTTACCAATTCTGTGTCCACTTTTCTCACAACTGGCCCTTCCTCTCCACTTACAGAGTCACCAGCTTAGTTCAGGTCCTCATCACCTCTCAATTGTACTACTACAAGAGGCTGCTTAAGAAGATCCTATTCCCTCCAGCTTGGCATTTGGCTCCAGCTTATCTTTTAAGGCTTACTGCACACTATTACCCTTCATGGACTCCATACGTTTCAGTTAAACTTACCTACTTGCTTTCCTCACCCCCACCCTAAAAAATTATCTTTCCTGGCTGGCTCCCAGTGATTGCACAGGCCTTGAATTCATTCTCTACTACTTTTACCTCCTCTAAAAATACTTAGCTCCCTTGAGGCTCAGGCCACATGCTACTCCATATAAGAAGCCTTTTACCTGGGTTGATAGCAGTCTCCTCCTTTTCAAATTATCTCATATCGATACTTATCTAGTATCCCACCTCACCAAACTGAAGTTCCTTGAAAGCAAGAAGTTCTCTTTTTCTTTTGTCTTTCTGTCCCTGAATCCCAAACCAATCCCATGCACACATTAAGTACTTATTAAGTACTTCTTCAATTTAAACACTCCATGAATCTATAAATTATACATTTACAACATCTACTCAGTAGAGAGTTTTATAAATTTTCTAAGCATACATCTTCACTTGGACATACTATCCAGGTAACACCATATCCAGATCATCTCTTCAGCCTGTGTAGCTAAAACACACAAAAATCCCCAAACCATGTAGTGCTTAGTTTCAAATTTAGACTAAGTAACACAGGATCACAGATAAATGAGTGCTAGACCTGGGATATATGAAGGTCACATATTTATTGTGATTTTGTGCCTAAGCCACATGTGCTGGGACAAATAAGAACTTGAATGTAAATTTTTTTAAAAACCTAACAAAAGTTCTTACATGCATATATTTTCATGTCAAAGAAAATTATATACAGCAACATTCTTTACACATCATGTCACCCCTAAAATAAAACTTGGCAGTCACACTATAATAATCAAGAGGATTACTGGTATACTTTTCCTTTGGGTGGAGTTTGCTGGGATTTCTGTAGTTGCTTATTTAGTTAAATGCTCATGTTAGGGTACATGTTAGGTGTAGTATTGCTTAAAAGGCTGGGGTGTGGACTACAAAACCTTTCAAGCGCCCTTCCAGGCCAATGATAGACTTTAAAAGAAAATTTATTTCATACCTGCTGTTATTATCAGTGGTAGTAATGTAAGTATCCTAAAAAACAAAGATAAAAGCAGAGTTAAAAAGAAAATACAAACATTATACAATCCATAGTATTTAAAGAACATTTTACTCAGTTCTTCAAGAGATCAATAAAATACACAATTTCAGCTATAACTTCTTTTCATACAAAAATATTACATCCCTATTCACTTATGATTATCATGCCCTATAAAAATAGGCTACATGTTATCTGTGGACAATGTATTTAATGTCATTTATACCTACCTATGCTTATATCAAACAATTTGAAAGAAAACATGAAAAATGTTCTAAATTAAAATAATATCTTCAACTTCCCTCTACAACAACTGAACATAGACAATGACTTTTAGCAATGATCTTAAGTACAAACAAGAATATTCCCTAAAAGTATAAGCAAAGTATTTGATACACACCTCTCAACTGGCAAAATAATGGTAAAGGCTGCAATCATCAAAAAATAGTCCACCCAAATTTCATCAAAAGTCATTCTAGTCTGGAAAAGTGATTACAACTTAATACTTTTTTCAAACCTCTATCACTCTAAGACTTACCTTCATGCTTAACCATAAGAGTCAAATATTAGCTGGTTATATAAAGTGGTTTATTTCACAACCCAGTTACTTTCTATAATGTCCCAATAAGAATATTCCAAAGGAAATCTTCAAACCAGTATGATGTAGACATTTTAATCTGGTTCCAAATGTTAAAAATTAGTGAAAAGAGCTCATAATAGCCACAAAGAGAAAACACAGGTAACAGCACTACAAGTTTAAGCATAAATCACTCCAACAATTAGCAACTGGCCAAATAGCAGCAGATAGCTCACACAAACACAAGTATTAGTAGTGCCTTCAAATAGGAACTGAGATAAAGCAAAGCTTCAATGGCTTCAATGTCCATTTTCTCTGCAATGCCACAACCCAAAGCACAGGACGCTGGCTTAATAATCGACTGTTAGACGTAACGAAGCTACACTCTGCAGTGGAAGTGCAAAGGAAAAGTAAAAAGAAACTTTTCTTACAAAGGAAAAGTAAAAAGAAACTTTTCCAGGAGGAGCAAGCCAAGCAGGTTAGTCCCACCAACCTTGAAAGAGCTCCTTTAAGACTCCTGACACAGTGAAAACAAATAAGGCAATTTTAAAGAAAGCTTCACATTAAGACTTCTACCTTGATCATGTAATTGTATCTGAACAAAAGGTATTAAAAAAAGAGTTAACAGAAACAGTAGAGACTTCCAGGGTTGATGTGCCTAGACTTAGACACCTGCAACCTTAATAACATTTGTATTGTATGGGAATGGGGGTGAGGGGTGGAAAGGGAGGACAGGTTGGTGACTTATTTTAACTCGTTTGGTTGCTCTCCCCTCCTACCCCCTCTATCCCCAAGGGCTCCATGTTCTTTAGCCTTGGTCTTGTTCACTGTGAAACTTGAAATTGCTGAGCAGAGACTATGATTAGGACAATACAGGCGAGCATGACATTAGGAAGTTGTGCTCTAAACTAGTAACTAAAGGGCGGCAAAAACAGAACATACGTTACACATTTGACATTCTTGTTAATCAGTTCTGCTTCAAGTCAAGATGTTCTCCAAAAGAATTAGTGAGGTTTATGATATCACACCATACGAACACACTTATACAAAAACATGCTGATGATTCATTTGGGAAACTAAGCTCCCACCCATCCAGTGTACATAAGCTCCTTGGGGTCAAGAACTGACTTACTTTTGTCTTTGACTCTCCACGGCATAGCACACTGTCTTGTTTGTGCAATCAAACAGAATTTTCCTGACTTTCCATACAGGCAATTACTAAAATTTGCTAACATATTTTTCTAAGAACATTCTAGCCCAATTTCAAAATCAATCAATGAATCATTATTAAAGGTTCATTCAGAAGCATTGTGATAGGCATCTCGATGAGCTCAAGATCAAAAGCCTTTTTCACATACATTTCACAACCATTGCTTAAAACCTAGGATTTAGGACTGAAAAATGGTGGCAGAAAAGGTCAAGGAAATGATATCTATTGCAAGATCTGCCACCAGCTCACTATGCAACCTCAACTAGTTTGCTTAAAACAATTTCCGTATCTATGAGGAGGTTGAAAAAATTATATTAACCCACAGAAGAACATAAAAAGAAAGAAGTGCAAAGTCCACACAGTTGTTCCAATCCATACTATGGCCCATCCTACTTGACCTTATCAGAAACAGACCTGTAGTTGGCTCGTTTCCACCTTTTGACTCATACTGGCAGACATATTGCTGTCCAGTGGAGAGAGCTCTGAATCTGGATTCAGAGAAGCTGGAACCTAATGCTGTCTTTGCCATTAATTCTCAGGCAAGACTGTCACCTCTCTGGAACTCCATTTCTTCCTCTAGATGAGAAGTTTGGATTAGATGACTTTCAACCCTATGATAACTGCCCACACAAGTCAACAAGGGTAGCATGTTATGGTGGAAACTGCCCTGGGCTGGGAGCCAGAAGTGTCTGGATTCACAATCTCACCCTATCACTTATGAGCCATGTTGCCTTAAACAAATAAGTCTCTCTTCAGATTCATCTTCTTCATCTATCAAATGGGGTCATGAATACTTGCCCTGTCTACCCCACAGAGTGACTGCTGAAAATTAAAAGACAGGGAAAGTGAAAATGCTTTGAAAACTATAAAGCACTATTAAAAATACATGATGCTACCATCTGCCTATCTACATAGGCAAAACTTTTATGTCTTCATGTTTATTTAGCAGCAATAAGAGGATCTGTGTTATAGCTTTAAAAAAAAAGCAGCTATGTCGGGGGCCGGAAGACCCAGATTGGAATCTGGCTTCCACAAGGACTAGCTGTGCACCTCCAGACAAGTCTCTCTAATTTTGTTTATTCACTTGTAAAAAAAAAAAAAAAGAGAGAGAGATAATATTCTACCAACTACATAGGGTTTTTGAAGTGTCTATCAGGAATTATAAATAAAATTCAAATCCCGGTTAAGGTAAGAAAACATAATATCATGATGTGGTCATTTCTCCTCGTGTACTCACTCATTACAGCAGGTTCAGACTAATCTTCTAGCATATCCAGGTTCACCTAATTTCACAGCTCATCTTGATATCTTAAGCAAGCCGCTTTCAGAAGCTCATTAGTATTAATGAATTTCTTTCTTTTTTTTTTTAGCTAGTAATAGACCACTCTTGTCTTTTAGATAATAAAAATACCAATAAAAAAATTAAAAAAAAATACCAATAAAAAGTCAATTGTTTTCCTTTCTTGTTGTGTACGTAAGGCCACTAACATGAAAATATTACCAAGTTATCCTCCTCACATGTCAGACAAACTCAAAATCTCATCATCTTTGCATCTCAAAAAAAAAAAAAAGGGGGGGTGGTGGTGAAAATTAAATGCGACTGTAGTTTCCCCAAAATACTGATTTATAGGTTCCTGGTTTATGATATGATCAGACATTTTATGTATATAGTTTATGTATATCTATGAGAGGCAGCATGGCATAGTAGGACAAGAGATGGCCTAGGAGCTCAGTGCTGCAGTGTGTAAATCGCCTGGAGTCAGGAAGACTCGAGTTCAAATTCAGCCTAAGACACTCACTAGCTGTGTGATGCTGGGCAAGTCACTTAATTTCTGTCTGCCTGATCTTCCTCAACTGTAAAATGGGGACAATAACAACACCTATCTCACGAGGGTGTTGTGAAGGTCAAATGAGATCTCTGTTGACACAATGCACGGCATAGAGTAGGTTAGGCACGTAATAAAACACTTGTTTCTTTCCAGCCTTCAAGAAGACTGGGTTCAAGTCCTGCCTCTAACACAAAGTGGTCATGTAACCCTTGACAAACCAATTAACCCCAGCGCCCTAAGCAGCTCTCTCTGACTGTAAGTTGCAGAAAAGACGCCAACTTGCATCAATGGAAGGAGTTTCCTCACCCTATACCAAAGAAATCACAGGTTCAGTCTGTTAAGGAATGTTAAGGAGTCCCCCGAACTTGTCTTTTTAAATTGCTGTATTTTCTAGAAACACAGGACTCGGACTATGCAGGAGGTCCTGAATGTGTAAAGGACAAAGTCCATTCCACCCCCCACCCCCACCCCAGCTGACATAATCTGTTGTTTGTATACCAATCTGGACTCCTTATGTGTCAAGAAAGGTACCAGCCTGCACTAGAATGGGAAATTGCTTTCACAGCTGGAACCCTTGTAGCTAAGCAGACCACCCCATCTTCACAGTCTAGCAGTTCCCAAGGGTAAAGAATATGGCTTTTGCCTTTACCTTGCTCCTCCCCTTCAGATGGGGTTTTGTCTTTTTTCCCACCTTTAGTTCACCTTTCCTCCCTCTCCTGCCACCCTTCTTTAGGTGGAGATTTGTTTTCTCTTCCTTCCTCTGTCCTACTGTTATGAATATGCACACTTCTGTATGGATTGTGACGTCTTCAGGTTCCATACACATGTTCATTTCTCTTGTAATAAACCTAGTTTTCACATAAGTTTCATGAAGTTGTGATTCTCTATGGACAAGTCCTTACCCCCCTATACCTACGGAATGCTTCAGGGAACATAACTTTTCACAACTGAATCTGCTTTGTAATGAACAATGAAGCTCCAGGGTTTTGTGGTGTTGACATTTCATCTACCTTCTGTAGTTCGCATTAGTATGTTTTGTTTTGTCCAGAGTTATTAGGATAACTGTCTCAATTCTGTTAATAGTTTAATGAAGGTTCTTAACACAAGTCCTTAAAACAGTAACCCACTACAGTGATGTTACTTTAAGAAAACCAAGGACATGAACTATGATCTAATGAAAAGAAAAATAAAAAACCTCCTTCTATAGGGGTGCAAATACCACCCTGGGGCCCCTCAGACCCTTGGAGTCTAACTAAAGAAAAGGAAGCATTTTTCTTACTTGTATCTTCTCTGAATAGCTGTTATTATAGCTGATTACACACTGACTGTTTTTACCAAATCCTCCCCATTATTTTAAAATATTAGTGTGAATTTGAAGGCATCAGGCTGCCAAATGAGCTAGAAGTTTACAAATGAAAAATTTTCAATATTAAATTTTTTTTTCTTCTAGCACAATGGCATATTTTAGAACAAAATGTCAGGTGCACATTGCCTAATATAATTTTTCTATCCAGGATAGTCTTTACTTGTGACTAGACAATGCTTTCCTATATTAAAAAAACTATGTTTTTTTGGCCAGTATTTCCTCAGTGAATTGTCTGTTTAAACAAATTCTACAGGGGAAACCAAATCACGTTCCAGAAAAAAATGAAAGCTTGTGAAGTTTGTGTTTATGTATTTAAGGAGAAACGAAAAAGAAATTCCTTATCTGTATTTGAATTTCTTGACTTTCATACTTTTTCCTTCTCCCTTGGTTGGAGAGAAGGGCAGTTATTTGGCAAAGTAGTCAGGAATAAGACTGGATTTCAAAAGCTGGCACTTTCTGACTTGAATAGGTCCAGATTATTTACCAAAATAGACTGGTCCATCTAAGGTGCTCTTTACACTGATATAGAGGATAGGGGAACAGAGAAAAGTGTGGCAGGTTGTTCCTAGGAGGAGGGCTACCATTCTTCTCATATAAAGTGAAGTGATCTTGTGCCATTCATGAGAAATTTGAGGTACTATGAAGTCACAGACCTGGGGAGCCTAAAGAAAGAAAGGTCCTGCATAGGAACAGGAAGTAGGCTCAGAAAGGAAAGGGCCAAGGAGCTGCAATCCTGGTCACCCCATTTTGTGAAAGACACTGACAATCTGGGGAGCATCCAGGAGGCAAAGCAAAAGATCTTGGGTCCATGCCATGAAGACTGGATGAAGGCCCTGGGAATGCAGAGTCCTACAGGTTTTAAAGCTCAAGAAGACATGCCAGCTGGCTTCCAGCATTTGAAAGGTTTTTATGTGGAAAAGGGAACAAATCTCTTCTGTTTGGCCCAAGAAGTCAGAACCAGAAATAGTGGGTGGACACTACAAAGAAGCAAATTTAAATTTGATGTTAGAGTTATCGGAAAGTAGAAAGGGCTGCCTTGGGAGGGAGTGGGTTTCTTGTCACCAGAGGTATCTGAATAAAGGGTGGAGGGTGATGCATCCAATGCCTTGCAAAGGAGATGCTTTCTCACATATGGATTGGACTCAATAACTTCCAAGGCCTCTTCCTTCCAACTCTGAAGTCCTGTGATGTAAATGTAAGCACAACCCTTCCTCTCCCTGTTTCCCTAACCTGTGATGCCCACCTCCTCTTCAGGCCTTTGGGTCCCACTTGTTATTCAAGATCTACCTGAATTCCTACTTCATTCTGGAAGCTTTTCCTGGTCACAATACACAAAAGTGGCCCTTCCTATCACTGTCTACACCATTCACTGACTGGTGGTCCAAACCACAGGTAGCATGGGATACCAAAGAATCTGCTTTCAACAAGTTGTCCTTATTTCATGATTAAATTGTTTTTACACCTTATCCCACCTAGTTCCTGAAAGTTTTCTTCCTATATGTACACAACTCGGGTATTCCTCCATTCAACTTTAATTAGATAATAACAATGATGGGCAAGGCATCGTGCCAAGTGTTTGATAATTATCATCTCATTTGATCCTCATGACAACCCCAGACCGCAGCTGCTATTATTATTATCTTCATTCTACAGATGAGGAACCAAAGGCAAACAAAGTGACCTACCTAGCTAAGTGAGGCAGATTTTGAACTCAGGTCTTCCTGACTTCGGGTTTGATGTTCTATCCACTGAGCTACCTGGCTCAATTTCTCTGTTGTGGCCTTAATACTTGCCTACAGTTGGTCACACCACAGGGCCTGATTCTCACTAGGTGCTGAGTGGATGGTTTCTGTTGACTCCTACACAGCTCACGCAATCGCCTCTTAAGTGGTACCTGGCCAGTTACTAGTTGATGAAGCTCTGATGACATCCATGCTGGTATCACTGACTCAGCAGTACCCATATGACAAATGTGAGCTGCGGTTCCTACTTCGTATCCTTTCACTGAGTAAAGAACTTGATTTAACTAGTTAACAGGGAGTGTCACGGCTTAGCTCACTTCCAATACCTCAGAGATGGGCACAGTGTTGAATGAACAGGTGTTAATGATCATGATAAAAGCATGTGAACTGGTAAGATGCTTAAGCTGCAGAGTAGGTACAGAGCTGACCTGGTTAAAGGATTTTCTTCCTATCAGTATAATCACAAGTCCTGTCTGAAATGTGAAGTCACCCTTGTCAAGAGTGCAGAAAGCTCTCCTAGACACTTAGAAACACTGTATTTCTTACGCATTTAAATCCTAATCTGCCTGACAAATGTGTAATTTCATTTTAAAAGGAAAAAGTATCTGGTTCGCTGACTGGTCTAAATTAAACAATTGAAACAACTGGCTTGATACTAAGAAAGTAATGTTTCCATTTTGAAACATGCAACACACACACACTTAACAATGAGTTTCCAACAGGACAAAGTTTGCAGAACAGTTTGGCACTTACTGTAGGTTTCTTTATTTTGTATCTGTCATCCTGCAAGATAAAAAAGAATTCAGCACCGTTAGGATAAAAGTGAGGACTATAAAGCACTATTTCTAAAATGTTCAGTCTTTATTTTGAGATCTTAATGACAATAACTTAGGTATCTGACCAGGATACAAAAATAAGCATAGGGCATTATTTCCTGAGGGGGATGGAAGGAAAGTGTGTGTGTGGGGGGGGGGGGGGGCGGTGTAATACAAGGGACCTATGTCTTATAAAGTCAATTATTTTGTCTTATCTTTTTTGGGGGCAGGGACCCTTGTTGTTTATATATGTAACCCATGGGACAGAAAACCTGAGAATTAGGACAGGAGGCTTCTGAGAATATACTCACTGGATGAAGTTCCCCAATGATAAATGTCTTGGATAATTCTCGGGCATCTGTGGAATGCCCAATATCCTCAAAGTTTTCAGTTGCATCACCTCCAGCTTGCTCCCTCAGAACTTCTTCTCCACCAGGATGCTGTTTATTTAAAGGGAGAAAAAAAAGGCATCATTATAGGGAAGCATCAACAATACAGAATACTCCAGAGGCTTAAGAAGAGAATCAAGAGATGAAAAATAGAGAAATGTAACTCATATTAAAATCAATCTTTTAAAAGTTTTGTGATGGGGGGAGGGGGCGGAGCCAAGACAGCAGCTGGAAAGCAGGGACTAGCGTGAGCTCCCCGCCGAGTCCCTCCAAAAACCTATAAAAAATGGCTCTGAACCAATTCTAGAACTGCAGAACCCACAAAATAGCGGAGCGAGGCAGGGCTCTAGCCCAGGAGAGCCTGGATGGCCTCTGGGTGAGGTCTATCCCGCATGGAGCTGGGAGCGAAGCAGAGCCCAGCGTGGGCTGCGCAGACCAATCAGACCAGGAGCCGGAGGGGAGCATGCCCTAGCGCCCTGAATCAGTGAGCTGCAGCAGTTACCAGACTTCTCAACCCACAAACACCAAAAACAACAGAGAAGGTTAGTGGGAAAAGCTGCGGGAGTGGAAGGAGTTCGCCATTAGGCTACCGCCCTGGGTGGGGGGGGGGGGCGGGAAGAGGAGGTGGGGCAGCTACAGAGCTACAGCTGCAGTTGCTTCCGGCCCTAGGCCCACCTGGTGGGAGGAATTAAGTGACAGATCAGAGCAGGAGTGAAGAGCCTGCTGAAGATCTAAGTCCCGTCTGGGTTGGGGGTTCTTGGGGAAGGAGGAGTGCTGGTGTGGCAGAGCTGGCACATCCCCCCAAGCTTGGAACATAGCTCTCTTAACTCTACAAGCAGTCATACCCCACGAAAAACTCAAGGGTCAAGTTAGTTGGCTGGAAACATGGCCAGGCAGCGAAAACACACCCAGATTCAGTCTCAGACTTTGGAATCTTTCATTGGTGACAAAGAAAACCAAAACATACAGACAGAAGAAGTCAACAAAGTCAAAGAGTCTACAACAAAAGCCTCCAAGAAAAACATGAACTGGTCTCAGGCCATGGAAGAGCTCAAAAAGGATTTGGAAAAGCAAGTTAGAGAAGTAGAGGAAAAATTGGGAAGAGAAATGAGAAGGATGCGAGAAAACCATGAAAAACAAGTCAATGACTTGCTAAAGGAGACCCAAAAAAATACTGAAAAATACACTGAAGAAAACAACACCTTAAAAAATAGACTAACTCAAATGGCAAAAGAGCTCCAAAAAGCCAATGAGGAGAAGAATGCCTTGAAAGGCAGAATTAACCAAATGGAAAAGGAGATCCAAAAGAACACTGAAGAAAATACGACCTTAAAAATTAGATTGGAGCAAGTGGAAGCTAGTGACTTGATGAGAAATCAAGATATTATAAAGCAGAACCAAAGGAATGAAAAAATGGAAGACAATGTCAAATATCTCATTGGAAAAACCACTGACCTGGAAAATAGATCCAGGAGAGAGAATTTAAAAATTATTGGACTACCTGAAAGACAAGATCAAAAAAAGAGCCTAGATATCACCTTTCAAGAAATTATCAAGGAGAACTGCCCTGATATTCTAGAGCCACAGGGCAAAATAGAAATTGAAAGAATCCACAGATCGCCTCCTCAAATAGATCCCAAAAAGAAATCTCCTAGGAATATTGTCGCCAAATTCCAGAGCTCCCAGATCAAGGAGAAAATACCACAAGCAGCCAAAAAGAAACAATTTGAGTATTGTGCAAACACAATCAGAATAACCCAAGATCTAGCAGCTTCTACATTAAGAGATTGAAGAGCTTGGAATACAATATTCCGGAGGGCAACGCAGCTAGGATTAAAACCAAGAATCACCTACCCAGCAAAACTGAGTATCATGCTCCAAGGCAAAATATGGAGTTTCAATAAAATAGAGGACTTTCAAGCTTTCTCAGTGAAAAGACCAGAGCTGAATAGAAAATTTCACTTTCAAACACAAGAATCAAGAGAAGCATGAAAAGGTAATCAAGAGAAAGAACAAGAAACAGAAATTGCAAGGACTTACTAAAGTTGAACTGTTTTGTTTACATTCCTACATGGAAAGATGACATGTATGATTCATGAGACCTCAGTATTAGGGTAGCTTAAGGGAATATGCATATATATATATATATATATATATATACACACACACATATATACACACACATATATATACATATATATGTTTATGTATATATATGTATACGTGAGTGTGTATATATGTATATATGTATGTGTGTGTATATATAGAGAGAGAGAGAGAGCAGGCACAGGGTGAGTTGAAGATGAAGGGAAGATATCTAAAAGAAAGAAAATCAAATTAAGGGATGAGAGAAGAATATGTTGAGAGAGGGACATAGGGAGAGATAGAATGGGGTAAATTATCTCGCAGAAAAAGCAGTTCTATAGGAAGAGAAGTCAGGTGAGAGGGAATGAGTGAATCTTGCTCTCATCAGATTTGACCTGAGGAGGGAATACCATACATACTCAATTGGGCATCTTACCCCACAGGAAAAAAGGAGGAAGAAGATAAAAAAAAAGGGGGGATGATAGAAGGGAGGGCAGATGGGGGTGGAGGTAATCAAAAACAAACACTTTCGAAAGGGGACAGGGTCAAGGGAGAAAATTCAATAAAGGGGGATAGGTTAGGAAGGAGCAAAATAGAGTGAGTCTTTCACAACATGAGTATTGTGGAAGGGTTATACACAATGATACACATATGGCCTATGTTGAATTGCTTGACTTCTTAGGGAGGGTGGGTGGGAAGGGAAGAGGCAAGAGAATTTGGAACTCAAAGTTTTAAAAACAGATGTTCAAAAACAAAAAAAAAAAAAGTGTTTGCATGCAACTAGAAAATAAGATACACAGGCAATGGGGCGTAGAAATTTATCTTGCCCTACAAGAAAGGAAGGGAAAAGGGGATGGGAGGGGAGTGCGGTGACAGAAGGGAGGGCTGACTGGGGAACAGGGCAACCAGAATATATGCCATCTTGGAGTGGAGGGGAGGGTAGAAATGAGTAGAAAATTTGTAATTCAAACTCTTGTGAAAATCACTGCTGAAAACTAAATATATTAAATTAAAAAAAAAGTTTTGTGGTCAATTCTTTTCTTAAGGATTATATATTTAAGTCTGTGCTTTTTCCTCTAATTAAAAGACACTGATTTCCCTCATGAACTATCATCTTTATTCTTATTTATTGAGCACCTACTAAATCCTCGGGCACAGGGATACTGTGGATCAATCAGTATTTATTATGCATCTACTATATTCTAGAAATTGTGCTACTGTCTAGGAATATGAAAAAGAGAAATCAAAGTTTCTCCCCTCAAGGAGTTTAAATTAAGAAGCCACATTAACTGACATTAGCAAGTTATATTAACAACATATACATAGAAGTATACGAAAAATTAATACAAGGTAATTGGGAGGTATCAGCAACAGAGGAGTTCAAGTAGAGAAAGAAGATAAAAAAATTATTCAAAGCATCACACACATTACATTGTATGCCTGTCCATAAAGTCAGCATTTCCTGGGGGCAGCTAGGCAGCACAGTGAGTAGAGCCCTGGCTCTGGTGTCAGGAAGACCTGAGTTCAAATCCAGCCTCAGACACTTGACACAGGTACTAGCTGTGTGACCTTGGGCAGGTCACTTAACCCCAATTGCCCTGCCCCCCCCCCAAAACCAAAAAACAGAACATTTCCTGGCTTGTTGAAGTCTGAGCCCTAGTTGTGTTACTCAGGGGGTGACCATGTCAAACCACCTTCCCAGTGCAGGATTCTCTTCCATAACATTCATGACAAGTGGTCACCCAATCAAGCCTCTACTTAAACACTTTTTTCAGTGTCTAGCAACTCATACCTTCCACAGAAATGCCAGCAAGCACTCCTACTTCTGTAGTTCTTTTAAAACTGTCAAGTCTCTTCCCCACAACAGTGCTCTGAAGTGGCAGTGCAAAAAGAAACAAACTGAACAAAGTCTGTGCCCTGGTCTACTGCCATCTTTGCCAACCTCAATCAGTTTCTGAGATTCTCACCTCCCCTCACAAATAAAAAAACCTAGCATTTAAGAAGTGCTGCACTACGTTCCAGGTACTGGGGACACAAAATCAAAAATCAATCAGTCCCTACCCTCAAGGAACTTACAGTCTATGGTGGAAAAAAACATCTAAAATTATGATGAAAACACTTAACTCTGCCATTAGTTGCTATGTGACTCCTCGTCACTGTTCCTTCATGAGACAACATGTAAAACTGTCTCATTAAAGAATAACAAGGAATCAAACAAAACAGTAACTGGTAGTAGAGGTAAAGATTCACAATCAAAATTTCCTCCCTTTAGCAGAACTTACTAATATTAAATTCCCCAGACAATATTAAAGTTTTGAGTTTATTCTACTATGCTTGCTCCCTGCTCAAAATATCATTGAGAAATAGATGGGGAAAAGTAAATTTTCCTCCTTTCAATGTCATGTTTCAATTCCTTAGCCTACACACAATTTTTTTTTAACAGGGTCTGGGTTTTTTTGCACTTAAAAAAACTGGCAGCAGGATAATGAAAAAAAATTACATTTTTGAATAGCATCAATTTGGGGGAAGAGATTCAGTGGTCTAATTCTAAGTTCTAACAACCCTGCTCTAAGATGAGGATTATCCTGGTTCTTTATATGAATGAGTTCCACCTCTCACTATCACCTTGGGACAATAAGGAACAAAGTGTATTAAACAGACAGTGAATGAACTTGGGTCCTCCCTCTAATAGCTTAAGATTGAAGCCAGACATAAACACCTATGGTCAAGAACTATTTACATCCCAATAGGAACTAAATAAAGGGCTTTTAAGAGGAAAGAGAAAAAGTGGGGCAAAAAGAACACTGGGATCAGAAACTTTGTGGCCAGTTTCTTGGAAAGGAGGACATTTTTAGATGGGAAAGAGCCAATTTGACTGCTGAAGCTGTGGGAAAGAGAGAGAAAGGTACTGCCAGGTATCTTGACCTTGACTTGACCCATGTTACAATGAGAAGCAGTAGTACTTTGAGGTAAAGCGTGACATGCCCAAATAAAAATTTTCTTATCAGTCCAGCAACTCCCAAGCAGATACACAGGTCGCAAAAAACTCTAATCCTTTCATTTTATATCCTAGAGACTACGGCTAGTATTGCCTAATAATAAATGCTGTTTTTCATGCTCACTTGAAAAAGCTAAGATTTTCTTTTGAGGCAGGAAAAGGTCTGGTTTTTATTGAGGATTGTTTGGCAACCAAATGCCCACTCATTTACTACCTTTACCAAAGAAAGCTAACAGGTTAAAAAGCAATGAATTAACTCCTGTCATTTCATATACATGCAGGAAAAAAAATTACTACGGTTAGTACATCTATGACACAGCATATAATTGTGGAAAGAGTGGAAAGTGTGCAGGGCTGAAAAGTCAAGGAACCTGGCCTCTAGGTCCAGCTTTTCACTAACTAGTCTAGCTATGTGGCCTTGGGCAAGCACTGGCCTTCTACAGGCCTAAGCATTTTCAAATCTAAAATGATTAACCATGAACTGTGATCCCATCCACAATCTGCCACTAATGGTCCAAAGTACCATCCCCATAATTTACCAATCAAAGTGCCCTTCCCTAGATACCACCCCATTAGAAAGAGAAGGGAGGATCTTCATTTTTGTGTTTATAGCCCCAGCTTAGCACAGTGCTTGGTATATAAGTGCTTAATAAATGTTTTCATTCATTCATTCATTTTAATTTTTAAGGTCCACTCCAAGTATAAAATTCTATGTATTAATAAGCTCGTCAATCAATACTACAATAAATATTGGTAACATCCACAATCTTAGCCTGCTGCTCGGTATATACCCTAATTCCCTTAAGGATAGGCTAGCAAAGTCTTGAACTGCAGCTGGAGACCATGGCAGAACAGGGATGAGGGTAGGTTTAGACCAGTATGAGGGGTGGTCTAGAACCCACAGTTCCTACTGTACCAAAAGACATATAATAAATACGGCACTTTATCTTGACAAAACCCTGAAATTTGCTTATGGAAGTGGGCATAGGAAAGGCTGTAGCTTGTGAATTATTATGAAGTTATGCTATTTTTGGCATTCTCACTACTTTTCAAAGAAAAAAATTATGTAAAAATAAACCTAATGTTCAAATTATGTTCAAAACGTTCCTTAGTACATCAATTACAATGGAACAAACTTTTTTGTTTCTGAAACAAGCATCATAGCAGAAGTGACCTTCTACCTTTGTTGACCATAAAGATCCCTTTTTTATGCCTCATCTGATGTTCATTATAAGATGGCTACTAACCAAGGTCATTTCTGTTGCTATATCTTCCAAAGAATCTTGAATGAGTTTTGATGTATAGACCAGATCTATCTTGTAAAGAAGCCTATTGAATACTCTTTTGTAATAGTCTTTCAGTTAGTTGTGAAAGATAAAGATGGGGTCCATGGTTGGATCTTGCTTGTGAAGATATAATTATTCCCTACTAATACTTTAGTAGATGATGTCCTTAATTCATATGTGTGGGTGTGCATGTATATACATAAACATGCACATACACACACATCAACTCAAAGATTTTATGGAGATGAGAGACTAGATATAGAGGTCAGGAACATTTTAAAAAATTTTATTTTATTTTTAATTTATAGAGAAAACAAGCATTTCTATTAACAGTATAATAAAAAAGATGATTGCACACAAAACTGCAAATCTATTATGTACAACTTATATTCCTTTTAAATATATAAAAGTTATCATGTAAATTTTTTCCCTCCCCCCTACCTTTTGATGTTTTCTCAATTGCTTTTTTTTAGTATTAAGAAGGCCTAAGGTTTTTTCCATGCCACCAATATCTTCCCCTCCAGATACCTTTTATATTGGGTAGCTCAATGCCTTCATAATTATATCACCTCTAATGTGAATCTCCTCTATGTAAACTTGGGCCAAAGCAGGTCATTTCCTTCCATATTTCTCTCAAAAAAAGATATACTCTCAAGTTTCTATTAATAATAACAATGGACATTTTTATACAGTGCTCAAAGTCAGCAAAAGAATATTAGTCATTTGAGCCTTATGACAATCCTCTGAAGTAAGTACTACAGCTATTAAACCTAGAGCTCCGCATGTAGGCCCTTTCAGCATCCATGCCTTCAGTGCATTCTTTTTGGGGGTTCCCACCCATTGGCCCAACCTAGTTGATTGGTACCTGACTGTGTACAAACAATCCCTGGCTGAGCCTATACCACTCTCTACTGGCTAACTCTAGACACCAGACCACGCTTTAGTTTCACATTCACCCATACCATGTTACCATCCACCTCCTGCTAAGCATTTCTGCCAGATGGTCAAAGATGATAAATAACTGCCAGAGGGAGAATGTTAGGGAGTTAAGAGTCAAAGCCCTTGTTAGAGAGGGTCTAGACTAGAGAAATGTTAGATAGGAGTCAAAACGATTGCTGAGAAGAAGTGAAAGTTGGTTTGAATTTGGTAACAAAAAAGCTGCAATGAATCAAGTCAGTTCACTTGGACTATGGTCTACCCTGCAATGGATCAAATCAGTTCACTTGTACCTTGTTCTGGCTGCACCCATCAGCTTAGAGCAAAAAGCACAAAAAGTAGGAGTGGATCCAGGGTTAGGTCAAGGTAACAACAAGTCAACAAGCATTTATTAGGTGCTTACTATATAATGAATCTCTCTCACTTGCAAAAATGGTTGGGTTTTGTTTGACTTTTTTTTTTTGCAATGCTAGATATTCAAGCTGCATGGTGAAATAGCACCTTTAAGAATATGTACTCAATGGACCTCTAGTCATGTTAAGTTGGATTGAGTTAGAAATGGTCTATAGCATTTCCTTTCTTTAGTTATTCCATTGAGGCTGGAACTTTGAACTAGCAGCTATTACAGTAGTATACAGTGTGTTTTATAGGCAAGGTGCTAGGCATTGGGAATACAAACAGAAGCCAAAAGAAGATCCCTTCCCCCAAGGAGTTTACATTCCAATGGGGAAAGGCATGACTGTGTGTGTGCGCGTGCGCATGCCTGGAGAGGCATGAAGGAGTAAACACAACTGCCCTAGGCCCTTCCTTAATTGGAGGCTAAGAAGGCCAAAGGAATATAGGATACAGGAGAGTTAAGGACTTACTATTAAAGTCTTAGATGAGAAGGGAGACACAGCTAGAGGAAGTCTAAGGTGCCTGAGTGACGTGAATAAATGAGGATAGAGATCTGGTGGGTATATTGGAAGAGGGATCCTTGGAATACCATTTAAACGGGTGTTTGGGGGACTAAAACAAATGGAAAACTTGGTCCCTTTTTAAAAATAAGACAGTCTGGAGAAGATTGTTTTGGAGGAGAAAACTATTTTTTGAAAGAACTTCTCTCCCTTAAAACACCTGGGAATAAAAAAAGAACACAGAAGGAAAATATTTCCCAGAACATCAAAGACAGAATCAGATTTTTTTAAGAGTTGAAAGGAACCTTAAGGATCGGAGTCTACTCCCCTAATTTTACAGACATTGAAACTGAGGACCTGGGGAGGTTAAGTGTTTGTCCAAGGGTACAGAGTGGGCTAGTCACACAACCCAAGTTGCTGACACTCAGTCCAGGGCTTTTATTACATGAGGAAACAAAATTATGCAGAATCTATTTTTATATGCATGAAGGAAGGGACCTTTCATCTGAAAAGCATGCCAAAAATTTAGTTCCATTTTTCACCTCCCACCTCCTCAAATTTCCCAAAAATTTCAGATTTCTCTCCATGCCCTCCAGGAGCTCACTGAGTAATTACTTGACCTGAAGCAGGCATTCATGAAAAGAAACATGACAGCCTTCATATCTGTGTTTCCAGGTTATAAATGCTTGGCAGGACAGAATCACCTGGAACACACCACACAGTTTTAAACCAGTTAAAGTTCAGTCTCAATAAAACAGCTAAAGAAAACAAGTAGGCCATTTCCACCTAAATCCAACTTAACATGAAACAGAAGTCCACTAAATGTATATTCTTGAAAATGTATATTCAGCCTGAATACCTAGCATTCCAAAATAAAGAAAAAGCAACCCTTTTGATAAATGGAAAAAGAGTTACCAAAGCGTACATAATGACTAAGCAAAAAACCAACAAAAGCAAAAACAATTTTTAAGTAGAGTTTACCTAATCCCTTTAAGGCTGAGCCAAAAATGAAGGTTAAAGGAGTTCATAAAGGGCACAGATTGTGCAAGCCATACTGAAAAAAAGGCTGTTCAAATCAATTGTTCCTTTTAAGTCCATCAATTATGATGACTTTATCAAAGAGGGCAAACCACAAGTCTTGGGCAAACAGGTTCACTAGAAAACAGAAGATACTGTCCTCCCTTCTTCAGAATAAACTCCAACATCTTGAAGGGTGATGTGGCCCCCACAAAACTTGGGAACAATGTCTATGTCATAAATCACTGGTGGTCTTATCACCTTTCCTTCACCATTTCAGAGGCAGAGTTCCCTGGCCCTCTACATCTAATGCTTCCTTCCAGTTTTTAGTCAGCTTAAAATAGCTCCTACATTAACAAGCCCTCAGCTTGAGTCCTTGTCAAGGCAGCCCGTTTTATTGTGTGCGTGAGGGTGCACGCGTGTGTGTTAGATATTAAGCCAAAATGTCTCCTTGTAATTTTCATTCACCGATCCTAGTTGACTGAGCAAATCAACACCTTCTTCTACATGACAGTACTTAAAATATATAAAGACACCTTCACTAGTTTGCTCTTATCTAGGCTAAACATGGAGTCTCAACCTTATCCTTGAACTGCCTCTCAAATGTCATGATTTTGAGACCTCATAATCACCTTGGTCCCCCTTCTCTGGGTGTCTGACTTCAGTGTGCAAATGTCTCTTAAAAAATGTGGGGCTAAATATTCCAGATGTGGTCTGACCAGTGGATGACAATATTACCCAGTTCTTCCAATTCTGCCTCCCACTGAAATCCAATGGTGGGGAGGGCAAGAGGAATGGAATGGGTATTGCAGAGGTAACAGTATGATCCCAAGTCCTATAACCTTCACTTTCCTCAAGCAAACATGTCAGTTGCACTGACTGTCCACACCTAGAATACACTCTTTCCTCACTTTTGTCTCACTGAATCTCTCCCTTCTTTCAAGACAACAGCTGAAACACCACTTTCTACAAAGTCTTTTCTAATCTCAACTCCTAGATGACTGTCCTCCCTAACTGGCTCACATGTGTTTATTTATCTTTATGTTTATTCTGTATTTACTTATATATGCCCTTACCTTGTATTTGCACCGCCAGCACCCACCACAGTGCTTCACTCATGGGAGGCATTTAAATGCTTGTTGTTTGAATGATCCCAGACAAAACATAGTTTAGTGGTTTTAAAACACAGTTTTAAATTTTTTTAAACTGCTTTTTGTATTATTGCCAATACCCTTTCTGCCAACATTAAGAGATTGTTTTCAATATCTTTTGACTTGTGTGCTGGGCTGTTATCTTAAGGTAACAGTTACTCGACAGTGAGTCATAGCATACCCCCTTCCTAGCTCAGATACCATTATCTTAAAATCATAATTTGTATTCTCTCTCATTTTATATTAATTTGGCTGGTCTGGAATTTGCCATTTTACTACTCACAAACTTGGATCTATATGATTTTCCTACAAGTCCATTCCCATAAACTCTACATTTCATTATCCAACAAAGTTAGAAATTTTACTATGTACTTCACAAAGCCTTCTGTCACGTACTTTGAATTACCTTTGCTCTATATTTAAGCAGGCCAAAGAGGAGGAAGCTCTTTCTCCAATGAGTGACTTCTGTTTGGCCCCTAAGAAAAATGGGCAGAAGGCATAAAGATGCAAATAGACTGATATCAAGGGAAAAAAATGGTTGCCTTAGGGGTAGTGAACTCCCTTTCACTGGAGGAATTCAAAGGCTAGATAGATGACTGATTACCCAATCAACAAACATCAATTAAACATCTACTAGTGCCAGGCTAGGTACTAAATGGTAGTCAAACAAAGACAAAACCAACTCTTCTGGCCCTCAAGAAGCTTATATCCTATTATGACGTCCCTTTTTCTCCTCTGACACTGGCACCACAATGCAGACCCTGATCACCTCACTACTACACACTACCACCTGCTAGGTGGTCTCTCTGACTCTGGGCACTTCCTGATCTAGTCCACCCTTCACTCAGCTGTCAAATTCATCTTTCTGAATTGTAGGTTTGACCATGTCACACACCCGCCCACCCCCCCATCAACTCCAGTGGCTATCACCATCAAATATAAGATCCTCTTTGGCATTCAAAGCCGTTCACAACCTGGCCTCCTCTTTCTTACCCCCTCCCCTCCCTCTACTCCACCTGGTGACATTGGCCTCCGTACTGTCGCTCACACAAGGCATTATATCTCTAGACTGGACATTTTCTCTGCCTGACCCTACACCTGGAATACTCCCTCCCTCATCTCCACCTCTTTAAAGTACCAAGTAAAATCCTATCTTCTATGAAACCCTTTCCTGATCTCCCTTAATATTGTTAGTGCCTTCCTTCTGTTGATTGCCTTGTATGTATCTTGTTTTGACAGCTGTCTACAGCTTGAGATTTGCATGCCGTCTCCCCATTAGACTGTGGGTTCTCTGAGAACAGGGATTGTCTTTTGTCTTTCTTAGTAAAACCAGAGCTTGGCAGTGGCTAGCACTTAATAAAATGCTTGTTGACTGCCTGACAAATGCTTGAAGACCTCTAGTCTAGAAAGACTATTGGGTTTTTGGTCAGCTCTAATCACAGGAAATTCTCCTTTTACATTAAGTCTACATTGAGGAGTTGAAGCTAAGATGGGGAATATTAGGAAGCAGTACAGAAAGCTCTCCCCTCCCCCAACTCCTCCAAATAGGTCTAGAAAATATACCAGATTGGTGGGAAAATCCAAGAAAAAGTCACAGTGAATCATTTTTCCAGCCCAGGTAAGCATAAGGAGACAAAGATGTCTGTGGACACTCAGGACAGGATCTGGGGAGCAGAGCTGTGCACTGAGCATTCCACCATAAAGGGAGGCTGTGTCCCAGGGCAAGTGAAGGGTCCCAGATCCACAGAAGGGCACCATCACATCCATATTAAGCACCTCTACAGTGACAGGGGTCAACTGGAAACTGTCATCCACTATTCTGTTCCAGGGTCACATATCCAGAACATACTGAGGAGGCAAACCTCCCTCCCCCAGAGCAGGTCCTGGGCTACACCAAGAGAGGAGTGAGTTCAGAAGTAGCAGTGGGTATGTGGCTCAGATCCCAGGAGCAGAGCAGGATCTCAGTTCCTTCTTCTAGCCCTAGACCAAGCCCAACCCTGCAGAGAAAGAACCGGGGCAGGAATCCTAGACAAAGGGGAGCCTGCAAGTCCTGTTATGCTGAACCGCTCAAGTTTCTCAGTTGGCTGAAAGAGACTGAAGCTGACAGCAGTCTAGTGTTGCTCGGACCCAACTCAGGTCAGGAACTTGGAGAAGTCTGGATCAGACCACTCTAAAAGCACTAAATAACATACCCCAAGAAAGCTGCAACAGAACCATCCCTCCAGAAGTGCTGCAGAGCCCAGTTCTAACATCAGGTCTGAAGTCAGAAATTAGGCTAGAAGAATAAACAAAGAAAAGAAGAGCTATTATGGTGACTGGGATGTTCAAGACACAAACCCAGAGAAAAGAATGACTCCAAATATCGACAAGCAAAGCTTCCAAGACAAACACACCATGAGCACAAATTTACCAAGAAACCCTGGAAGAAATAAAGGAAAAAAATCTTTAAAAATTATAAGACCCATCAGACTCCCTGAACACCCAACCAAAACAAGACTTTGCATTTTAAGAAATCTTAAAAAAAAAAAAACTACTCAGGTCCCTTAAGAATCAGAGGGTGAAGAAGAAACAGAAAAAATACCAAGCTGCCTCATAGAAGAAATCCCCAAATGCAAACTTCCATGAACACTATAACCAAAATCCAGAGCATCTAGGTCAAACAAAAAATACTACAAGCAACCACAAAGCCAGAATTCAAGTACTAAGGAGGCACAGTCAGAATCAAAACAATTTAGCAATCACAACCATGAAAGATGTTCATCCTAAGGATGGAATCTAATCTTTTTTGTGTGTTTATTAAATGTTGATTTTTAGTCATTCTTAACTCAACAAACAGAAACAATTCCATATAAAGCAAGAGAAAAAGCAGATTGAATACAAAACAATGAATCCTCATGACAAAGGAGGAAATACAATCTTAACATTGCAATGTTAAGAGAAACATAAAAAGGTAAGCAAGCATGAACAAAGGATAAAGGACTAAATAAAGATAAACTGCTTCCATTCTAATAAGGAGAGATGATGCACATAGCCCCTCTGAACTCTATCAAGGATCATAGAAGGAGTCTATAATTAAACAAGACTTGGGATGGTTCCGTTGGATGGAAGAGGAACGAATACGGGGGGGGGGGGGGGGGGGGGGGGAGAAGGAGGTAGGGAAAAATTATTTCACACAATCAGAGAGCACAAGTAGACATCTATACAAACAAGTGTCAGCTACTACTCCCCCTCTCTACCTTGTTAGTATAGATGTCTTATGCTCCCTGATTGTGTGAAATAATTAGTAAGCTTTTCTGAACTGCCTTTTTTTCCTTCTCTGTTAACAGGGATGGCTCACTGGTTGGAAGAAAGAAATCTATTTGGAAATAATAGTTACCAAAATACAAAATACCAGCTTTCAAAAGTTGTTAGAGGGAAGTGTAAATATACTGTTGTAGCAAAGACACAGTTTAGCAATTACAGAGTTTCAAATGGAGAAAGAGAATTCTTTCCAAAAGCAATTTAAGGGCATTATCTAGCACAGGCTATGGCACTTAAAAGAATTCAACATTAGGAAAATTATAATCATAATAGAGTATATTAATATTGAAAACAAAAATCACATGATAATGTCAATAGATGCAGAAAGGCTTTTGACAGAATAAGCAATTATTTATGTTTAAAATGTTTGAATAAATGAACATTTCCATAATAGAATAAAAGTTATCTATTTTAAACCAGGAGTTAACAATACTTTCAACAGAAAAACATAAAAACTTTTCCCAATAGCATCATAGAAGCAAATTTTTAACAAGAAAAAAATTGAAAGAGGAAGCATAGGCAAAATTATTTCTATTTGCACTAAAGGCACATTTCAAACCATATTATAAAAATTAATCAAAACTGATTTGGTATCAATTTTTAAAAATGGAAGTAAATCAAAAGAATAGCAAGTAATCAAAACTCAAATGAATTCACAGCACATTTGTAAATAATAAAAACAAGAATATAAATAAATAGGAAACTGGAAAACATTTTGGCAGAATTTAGATTTAGGCTGACATCTTACATCATCAGATAAGACAGTAAGTTTTAAATGACGTGACTCAATTATTAAAAATTGGAGCATTAAAAAAAATTTGATGAGACTGGAAAGCGGGCACCTTTCATAACAAGCTATGTGGCCACTGGCTAAATGATACAAAGAGGTGGACCATTCGTCAGCCTAGCTTAAGGGTTCTTTGGCATTTGTGGTCTGGAAATGTTTTTCTCCTTGAAAAAACCAACTGGAGTTCTGCAAATGACATTATTATGCCTAACGGTCAGAAGTTCTGGTTGATGAGGGCACCTGAAGGGAGTCAGAAAAGAGGGCTCAGATAAGATGAAGGAAAAGACTGGTGGTTCTCCAGGTAAAGATCAACCTGGAACCCAAACTGATCAAAAAGCATTTATTAAGCTCATGCTATGAGCCAAGTACTGTATATGCAAATACAATGAATGAAATAATTATTCAGAAAGAACTTACATTCTAATGGGGGAAACAACAAATGTATAAAGGAAAAGAGAATAAATACAAAGTACCTAACAAAATAGTTTGGGAACACTAGCACTAGCAGTTGGGGAGATCAGGAAGAGATTGATGTAGAAAGTGGTGTGTGAGCTGCATCTTGAGAAAAGAGGGATTCTGTGAGGTGAAGGAGGAAAGACAGCACAAATGCAAGGAAAAGGGAAATGGAGTATCGTTTGTGAGGAACAGAAAGAGAAGAGCCAGTTTAGCTGGATCACAGAGCATGCGAGCAAGAGAGATGTGCAATGAGGCTGAAAAGATAGACTGGGGCCAGGTTGTGAAGGGCTTTGAAACAGCAAAGTGTAGAGATACAATAGAACTAACTGTATAGGAGCAACATGGATCAGATCTACACTTAAGAAAAACTACTTCGGCAGCTTAGGCTAAACTGGAGTAGTGAGACTTAATGAAGAGAGAATAATCAAGAGGCTGTTCCAATAACCTTGGAAAGAGGTGATAAAGGTATGAACTAAGGGGCTAACTGTGTGAGTGGAAGGAATGGGTTGGATGCAAGAGATATAGAGACAGCAAGTTTTGACAACTATTTGGACATGATAGGTAGAGTAAGAAGTTGAAGATAACATTGAAATTACAAACCTAAGACACTAAAAGGATGGTGGTATCTTAAGACAGATACAGCAAAGTCTGAAATACGGAAGTTTGGGGGGGACTGGAATACAGAATGAGTTCCATTTAGGACCTTTTGAGCATGAGAAGCCTCTAGAACATCCAATCTGAAATGTCCGATAGGTAATACAGACCTGAAGCTCAGGGGACAGACTGGGGTAGGGTATACAGATCTAATAATCACCATCATCAAATGAAAATTAAACACATGGGAGTTAACGAGATGACCATATGAGAACAAAAAGAAAGATGGTAAAAGGACCTCACATTGAACCTGGCAACATACTTAAAGATAGGGGGTACCATATAGATGATGCAACCACGTAAGCTCTGCTGGGACTCAAACATCTAAGTTGCACTTTTCTGCACCTATGTGAACCAATCCTAATCATTTGGTAGATTCTACTTAATACAAACCACAGACTTTTCATTTCCCTACTTTACACTCTTCCCCTAATCCCACCCCTTCCCCTGCTCTGAGTTGCCCAGAACTGAAACAATATGCTTGATTGCTTACACAGTTTAGATGAGATAGGACTCACTGACTCTATGCCTTGTGAGGAAATAGAAGATAGATGGGCCTTTCCATCTGCCCAGCAATTTCTTCCTAAAGTCCTTCAGGCTTTCCCATTAATCTGTCCTACCTCTATGCCCTCTAGACCTCAGGCACTGTCATCTGACCTCAGGCACTGTCATCTGACTTCCTGACGTAAACTAAGGACTACTGGGCTTGACATGTGCACACCCACCCCCACTATATCCCTAGGACTTTTAGACCTTCTCACTTATTTTGAAGCTGAATTTTCTTTTATATGTATCTCCTCCAATTACAGTGTGAGTTCCCTGAAAGATGTAATCTTGCTTTTTCTATTTGTATTCTCAGTGCTTAGCACAGTGCTTGGAAGATAGTTAAGTTCTTAATAAATACTTTTCCATTTATTTATCTTCACTTCTGGGCATTGAAAAAAAAATCTCAGCACCTGTCTAAAGTCAAATTTCCATGTTCCCTTAGTTCATCTAGCAAAGCTAGCACTTATAAGCAACTACTAGCAATTATAAGTTAAGTTTTTTAATTGTATTGAACAAGGTTAACATCCAAACTTTCTACTTCTGTCCCTTGGCATAGTACTGTATTAATGAAGGATATTAAAGATTCACTTCATCCCAATATCTTATCCAAGTTACTAATTAACAAGAGGCAGCATAGGATACTGGATAAAGAGACAGCCTCAAGAACAGGATGTTCAAGGTTGAAGTTTCCCAGTTTGACGCATACTGGCTGTGTGACCCTGGACAAGTCGTTTAATAAGCTGCAGAGAAGTCACAGACCTGCTGTTAAAGGGAGTTTCCTCCCAGAGACACCTACACCAATAAAATCACAAGTGCAGCTCCAATCCCCTTCCCTACAGTCATTAATTAACATGTGAAAGAATATTTTTTCATTAGCATACTTTGAGTAATGCAGTATAGACTGGGACACTTTTTTGGGGAACTCCTGAAACCTGACACACAGCATCCATAATGTGCAACAATAACACCTTCATCCCAATATCCTTGGTGCTCAGACTTTGGCCATCAATATTTTCTGGATGACCCATAACATGAGATTGACCTGAAGAGTCTTTTACTGGAGTTTTCATATGTCCCATGAATAGGGTATGCATTCAACACTAATGCTTCATAGCTCCTGGCTTCTACAAAGTTCAGAATACATGGCAAGCTATTGAAAGAATCTCTCCCCAAGGTAGAATGGAAGCTCTTTGGGAGCAAGAACTGTCCCAATCTGGTTTTGTTTTCAAGTGTCAAACTTTTCTAAAACTAGTAGAGATTTTAGCCAATTAACAGAAGCTTCTTAAGAATAAGGATCGTTATTCTTTGCATTTTTACTTGCAGTGAGTAGCACAGTGCATAGCATGTAGTAGGAATTTAATGCTTGTTATTTCTAGCTCCCTGGTTTTCTTTCTGAACCCTTTTCTTGATATATTATGTTGACATTTCCTCTATCCTTTAACCTTGGCTTCCCTATGTTGTTCTAAAGTTTCAGTTCACCCACAAGTTCACTGTCAAGGAATATGGCAAATGAAGCTTGAAGCATTAAAGGTGCAAAGGTCTTGTAATTTATTTCATAATTAATTTATAAACTCTGGGGATTGTTACTTTGAAAACAGTAATCTATTTCTTAAATTACTATACTCTTAACAGCTTTTTCCCTTCCTTAGAGAAATCAAGCATCAACTAATGGCAAACTGAATTCTGCAGAATTACACTGCATTTTCCCCCTGCAAAAAATCAACCTGAGACTTTCACCACGCCCCAGAAACCTCTTCATCACTTTAGCTCTGCAACACCCACCTCAGAAGTTCCCTCTGCCCCTGGAGACCCTCCCTCCAACAGGAAGGCTCCTCCCAGAATCTTGATTTAAGGAGGGTATCCAGGACAGCCACCTCTTCATTCCCACCAGGCTGCACTCTTCAGTACCTCTCCACCACGCCCTTCCCTCCCTTCCCCCAGGTTCCTTTAATAGGATTTCCCTATTAGAATATGCAAATTCCTTGAGGGCAGGAACTGTCTTTCTTTTTGCTTTTATTTGTATTTCCAGGTCTTAGTAGTTGTTTGATAGAACCTAATAAAATCCCTGTTCATAGACTGTCCTCCCTGCCGTATTTGACACTGTTGACCACCCTCTCTTGGATATTCTCTCCTCCCTAGGTTGTGGAGACATCATTCTCTCCTGGTTCTCCTTCTGCCTGTCTGACCACTCCTCCTCAGTTTACTTTTCCAGATCATCATCAGTCAAATCAGATTCCCTAAATGGGAGTATGCCCCAAGGATCTGACTTGGGTCCTCTTTTCTGTCATGTTCTCTCACTTGCTAACCTCATCGACTCCTATGGTTTTAATGACTATTTCTAGGCAGATGACTGCAAAAGCTAAATATCCAGATCTAGGCTCTTTCTTGAGATCCCATCTTACATTACTGCCTATGGTATTCTGAAACTAGATGTCCTATAAATATCTCAAATATTCATTGAACTCAGCATCTTTCCTCAAAAAAAAGCTCCCCTCTATCAAACTTCCCTGTTACAACGAAGGGTACCATGAATCTTTCTGTCTCCCAGGTTCATCACAGCAGTGTTATGAATGAATAAACAAACTATTTATTAAGTACTTATTAGTGCCAGGCACGGTGCTAAGAGTACTAAAGATATAAAGACAAGTAACACAGTCCCTGCCCTCAAGAAGCTTTCATTCTAATAGGAGAAAGCACATGTGGAGAGAAACGGTTGTTTTGGACAGGAAAATCAAAAGAAACGGTGACTGGAATCACAGGGCAAATGAATGACAGTGATCACTGTTCTTAAAGCTAGAGTTGGAAGGGGGGAGTGGGGAGAAGAGGAAATAATATGGAGCTTCACTGCATGGTATAGTGATAACCAGAAAGTGATGTGGTAGTTCTGCGATAAAGTGAATACTCATAATGGGAGCTTACTGACCAGAGACAAAGGCTATAATACAGGCAGTATGTCACTTGGATGGCTGAGAAGTAGTGTTATCCTGAACCAGTCACTCCACATACCCAACCAACTGACAAATCTTGTCTTTTCTAAATCCACAACATTTCTTGCATGTAGTCCCTTCTCTCCGCTCATAATCCCCAATTTAGTTTGAGTTCTAATCATCTAGACTAATTCAATGGGCTCCAATTTGATTTCCCTGCCTTACTCCATTCTCCATACAGCTGCTAAAGTGATTTTCCTTACATGTATGTCAAACCACATCACTTTCCTCCTCAATAAACCACAGTGGTATCTCATTTGCCTTGAGGGAAAAAAAAAATCTAAACTTCTATTTGATTCTTAAAGCCCTCCTTCACAACTTGACCCCAACCTACTATTTCAACCTCATTAGACATTACTCTCCTTCCCAAACTCTACAGTGAAGTCAAACTGGCCTTCTCTGCACTTCGTGCATTTCCAATTCACTCCATTTCCAATGTATAGACTTAGCACTAGATCTCCTTCATCTCACAGAATTACTTCCTTCAACATTCAGGTCAAGTAAAACATTCTACATAAAGCCTTTCCTGATTTCTGCACCTGCTGATGCCTGCCCTCCCCAACTAACTGGCACTCATATTATATTTATTTTGCATATCCTCTGTATGTTTATGTATGTATACAATGTCTTTCCCAATACAGTAAAAACTTCCTGAAAGATCTTTCATTAGTCTTTGTATTCCCAGAGCCTAGCACGGGCATATAGTATAGGCACTCAATAAATACTCATTTATCCACTGAATGATAGGTGTTTGACTTAGTTTGGCTTACAGAAATATTGACTGACAATATAACAAAGCACAACAAATGTATATTGTATCATATTTTCCCACTGACTTCATGATTCCAGAGATTCATCCCCATTGAACAAATAGGATATAGAGGCATAAGTGGTAGTAAATTCAGGAAGCCCATAGTACCTGATCAACTCCCACTACTTTCGCACTGTGATCTTGGGCTGAGTCAGGTCGCTTCTCTACATAAAGTAGAAGCTGAATTAGATGATTTCTGTAGTCCTTTTCAGCTTTTAAAGTCTATGAGTCGATAAATTTTGCCCCTTCAGTATTTTGGTAGATCTGCAATAAAACTGATGTAGCCACTTCCTCCAATAAATTGGAAGACTGCAGTTCCCCCATATTCTCTGTAACTCCAGTTGATTCCCTACTATAAATACTCTTTAGGATGTCCATCAAAGGTGATGGATGTCTTTTTCTTGACCTCTTGATGGTGTATAAGTAGCAATGGACCGTTTAAACTATCTATCCATTATTCTTTGCTCTCACTGTATTACATCTTTTCTGGTACTATAACTCTGATAACATTTTTCATAGCACTCTTCATTACTTAATGTGCTGCAGCCTATTCATATCCATCATGCATTTCTCTATTTCCTTCAGCTTTCATTCTCTAGAGACTGTGACATTCCTAACTTTCAGTCATACAATACAACTGGAAGATTAATATTGTGGAAAAGGGCTTTTGTTTCAACAATGAAGTTGGAGTCACTTAAACATTGTAGAGTTTCCTAAAGGCAACCTACTCACTCTACTATTTCTGATAAATTTTGGGTCTAGCTCATTGTCTATTTGTAGTATCTACCCAAGATGAAAATTTTAATAAATCAGCTGTATGGGTTATCCATCTAATTGCTTAATACAGTTTAAGCAATGACAGCCAAGGTGCAATTGTGGACAAAGAGCTAGCTTCAGTCTCACATACATTGGCTGTATGACCCTTGGCAAGTCACCTATCCTCTCTGTCCTAAGCAACCATTAACAACTATAAAGTTGAAGAGAAGATAATGACCTACACTAGTAGAGGGAGTTTCTTATACTAATGAAATCACAGGTCCAATCTTTATCCCTTTCCCTAGTACAGGGAGTAGGCATTTTTCATCCAGGTTGTTTTTCCTATGTAGATAGTTAAGCCAAACTCTTTTAAGTGATTATGAAATCTCAATGACAATGTTAGGCAGTGTTCTGGAGCTTGATGCAAAGTGTGTCATTCACAAAGAAGAACATCTAGAGAATTCCACCATCTAAAGAGCTATGTTCTTTGATTTGCTTTAGCTGACCTCCATTACTGTGACAAATGTATTTGCTTAATATATCTCCATGAGGGCAGGAACTATTTCACTTTTGTCTTTGTATCCCCAGCCACTAACATAGTTCTTGGCACACAGTAGACACCCAATTGTTTATCATTCACTTGATATTAATAAGAAGTTTTATTCTGTGTTCTCTGATCTATTTTTTAGAGAATCTTGTATAATGCTGACAAGCATTTTTGAAAAGGAGTCTTTAAGGAAGCATTTTGCTCTAGCAACTCAAATTTTTATAGCAATAATCGCAATGTGAGTTTGTTTTATCTGTCATTTGCAGTCAATTGTGTATGTGAGAAAACAGAGTATCATTTGGAAAAGCCTACCTGTCCATAGTGAATAAAGTGTTGGACTTGGAATCAAGAAGATACGAGTTCAAGTCCTGCTCAGATACTTATTAATTGTGTTACCCTGGGCAAGTCACTTAACTCCTCTCAGGCTCAGTTTCCTTATCCATAAAACGGGGATAATAAATGCAACCACTTCAAAGGGTAAAGTGAAGATCAAATCAATTGAGAGATATGTGAAAGGTATGTAGAGTATAAGTTAATGCTGGAAAGTCAAGCTAAGGAGTTTGAACTTTATTTGGCAAAGATCTATTACGATGTTGTGAGCAGATGAAAGGCATGATCAGATTTATGCATGAGGAAACTAAGTGTGGCACAGATAGGAATGAAGGATAGGCTGTTTGTTTCAGTTTTGTCTCCATACCCCAATATCTAGCATAGTGCTTGGCGCACAGTCAGCTGTGGCTTAATAAATGCTTGTAAATCTGGAAGAAAGGTAACACGGGGTCAAGAATTCCTGTTTAGAGGCTACACCTGTTGTCCAGATGGATTATAATGATAGATGGTAGCAACGCCAGGATAGTAGCAGGAGAAATAGAGAAGAGAGGGATAGATACGATAGATGTTTCAGAGAGAGAATTACCAGAATTTGTCAACAGTAAGAGAAGTATGAAATAGAGGTTTCAAACATAGGTGACTATAAAGTCAAGGCATAAGGTCAAGAGGAGCAAGTTTTAAGAAAAAAGATAGTAAGCCATGTTTCAGAAATGTGTTGAGTTTGAGATGCCACATGGATATCCAAGTGAAGATAGCCTGTAAGCAGCTGGAGGTTTAGATCCAGTGCTGAGAGAAAAGTCAGCACAGGAGATGAAGACTTAGAAGTAATCTGCATAAAGGTAATCACTAAAGTTTAAGAATGGAATGAGAATGTCAAGATTGAGTAGAAATAGTTGTGCCAACAAGGAACATCCACATTATGGTGTAGAATTAAAGAATATGAGAGCTGAAAGGGACCTCAAAGCCATATAGTTCAAAAACCCACTCTACAACATACCTTAACAAAAAAAAAAAAAAAAAAGCTGCCATCCAACCTTTGTTCAAAAGCGGAATACAGTACCTAAGGAAGCAGTTTGTTCTACTATTGGATAACTCCAATTGTTACAATGTTTTTTTCCCTTAATTTGCCTCTTTGCAACTACAATCATAGCTCCCATAGCTCCTAATTTTGTCCTCTGAGAACAAGCGGAAAAAGTATAATCTCTATTCCTACCCTGATGCACCCTTCTCCTGACTGGTGACTGTCTTGGTGAGACCACCCATACCATTTTTTTCCCTCATTGTCTCCTTAGTTCACGACCAATGTACCATATTCAAATCGACTTTACCATTGTACCTGGTCAGGGTGTGTCAATCTATTCTCCTAAGGCCCCACTCATCATCACAGTAACTTTTAGAGTTAAAAGTATTACTCCCTGAACATTACTTTCCGTTGTATGTTCTCTCCACCATTAGAATATAAACTGCTCAAGGGCTATATTTGCTTTTGCTATTTGCGGTTGCTTGACATACAGACGGCACTTAAATGCTTTTTCGGTGTCATTCATTCCACATAAAGCTCTTTGAATATATAAGTGATAGCTATCAAGTCTTATGTCCATTTCCCTGAATTAAACCTCATATTGCATGACTTTAAGGCCCTTCATCATTCTGGTTGCCCTCCTCTTTCACGACTTCAAGTATTCCCATGATTTCATTAGTAACCTCATTTTCACTTTCGACTACACACATTTGAGGCTATGCACATTAGAGAAAAAATTGAGAGGAGAGTTATCTGCACATCTGTGAAGCCACTGGTATCCTATTAGGAGCTTCACTGGTCTTGTTCATCCTACTGTTGTAAGGAGTTCCTTAAAGCCTAATGCAAGTCCTTTGGACTCTAAGCCCAAGCAACCAAAGTCAGTGATATAGCTTAGTGAGAAAATAAAGGTGTTACATAAACTTTGTGCAAGAATATCTACAGCCCTTGTCAGCTGCAAATTTAGTATTAATGAATCAACAATTAGTTATACAAATACAACTCCCTCACCTGACACAGTGAAAGGTAAGATTCAGGTTAAAAAATGTTTTCTTTTTAAGAATTTTATTTGCTGTATAGTATTTATGGCACTGTACATTTCATGAGTTATGAAAATTGAATATTGTCTGAACTAATTTTTTTATTGAGAAGTTAGCACAAAAGGCCACAGAATTCTAGGGAATTACTGGTAAGGAAAAATGTTTTGCGTGTTAGCCAGTATTATGTACTGCACTTTTTGTGTTATTTCATGGTTACTATGTTAGAAAAAATGTATATTATCAGAATTAAGGTTTTGTTATGATGAATTGTATGTGGAGTAGTATATTTTCATCAATCTCTAGCAAAATATTACAGTTTTTGGTGGTCAAAGGAACTAAACCTCCTATTTTGTATAGGTTTGACGTATCAACATTTGCTTTTTGACTTTCCCATCATTTTCTAGAAATGTTATCCCCACAAAAATTGAGGACTGACATAGTTCTAATTGTTAACAAGTCTTTCCCTTCTGTGTATCTGCCTCTCTACAATTTCTACCCTATTGCAACTTGTTAAACCCTCTGAGGCCTAAGTCTAATGCTTTTTCTACCATACAGCCCTTCTGATATTTGAAGATAAGCTATCAAGTCTTTCCTCTTCTCTAACCTGTTAGGTTATTATAGCTCTCAAGATTTTTGGTATCAAGGTCTCTGACACTTAACACTTTTCATTTAAAAATAAATGAGGACCCTTTTATAGTCTTAAAAATTGAGGAATCCAAGGAGCTTTTATTTTATGTAATATTAATATTTGCTATATTAGAAATTTAAATGACAATTTTAAATATGTATTAATTCATTTTAAAATAACAGTAAACCTATAATATGTTAAGAAAAATGACATGAAAAATGACTATTTACAAAACAAAATTAGTGAGAAGAAAGGTATTGTACAAATTTTTGCAAATCTTTTTAATTTTTGGCTTACTAGTTGGATCACATGTCTACTTCTGCATTCAATTTATTGCAATATGTTGTTTTGGTTGAAACATATGAAGAAAATCCACCCTCATAAAAATATGTAGCTGGAAAAGGGAAGAGTACCTTTCTAAAAAAAAAATTTTTTTATTTTTAGTTTACAACACTCAGTTCCATAGGTTTTTGAGTTTCAAGTTTTCTTCCCCTTCCTCTCCTCAGACCTCCCCCCCAAGACGGCACGGAATCCAATATACGTTCTACATATACCTTTGCATTAAACATATTTACACGACAGTCAAGTCGTAAAGAAGAACCATGATCAATGGAGTGAATCATGAGAAAGAGGAAACAAAACCCCCCAAAAAGGAGAAAAAAAAAAGGGAGAGCAAATAGTTTCCTTCAATCGGCACTCATACTCCATAGTTCTTTATCTGGATATAGACAGCTCTTTCCATCATGAGACCATTGGGGCTGTCTTTGAACTTTGTATTGCTGAGAAGAGCCAAGTCTATCAAAGTTAGTCATCACAGAATCAATATGTCTGTGGTTGTGTAGATGTTCTACTGGTTCTGCTCCTCTCACTCAGCATTACATCATGTAGTTCTTTCCAGGTTATTATGAATTCCTTATCTTCCCCATTTCTTGTAGCACAATAATATTCCATTACATTCATACACCACAACTTGTTTAGCCATTCCCCAATTGATGGGCATCCCCTTGATTTCCAATCCTTGCTAACACAAAAAGAGCTGCTATAAATATTTTTGTACATACGGTTCCCTTTCCCCTTGTGTGATCTCTTTAGGATACAGCCCTAGAAATGGTATTGCTGGGTCAAAGGCTATGTACATTTTTATAGCCCTTTGGGCATAGTTCCAAATTGCTCTCCAGAATGGCTGGATCAGTTCACAACTCCACCAGCAATGTAACAATGGAATTCCAATTTTCCTACATCCCTCCAGCATTTATCATTTTCCTGTTTTGTCATGTTAGCCAATCTGACAGGAGAGATGTGGTACCTAAGAGTTGTTTTGACTTGCATTTCTCTGATCAATAGTGATTTAGAGAATTTTTTCATATGCCTATAGATATCTTTAATTTCTTAAGGGAAGAGTATCTTAACGGGCAAATAACTTCTTAGTATTATTCTGAAAATAGTTTTGTCCTTGCAAATACCCTAAAAGGATCTTGGGGACTCCCAAAAGCAGAGATGGTCCATTTCAACAACTGGGTAGGCCCAAAAAACCAAATGCCAGACTCCCAAAAGAAGTCATGTGACTTCTGACAAAGTGGTTTTAGAAGAAAATGGAAGCCAGGCTCCAACTCTAAGGAGTTACAACAGACCAAAGCTATTTTGAAATATGTAAAGTAAGGATAGCTTGTTATATTAACTGAAACCTAAAAGCTTCAAATTTCCCAGATGTCCCTGGGGCAAGTTATATAGTGATCTGTACAAATCTTGACTGGGGTCTGATCTCTGTTCCTATACAATATGAACAGCCACAAAAAATAAAGCAAAGCTTCAAGAGCACAAGTGTAAAAATAGCTGTTACCGAAATGGAGGAGGAAGAAGGAAGGTGGGAGGGAAAGAAGGGGACAGGTTATGAAACAAAGGAGGGAGGAACAGGAAGGAAGGAGAAAGAAGAGGAGGTAAAGTGGAAAGAAGGGAGATCAATAGGAGAGGGGAGGAGGAGGAGAGAATACTGCTTACAACACCCAGAGAAGTCACCAGATATAGCTCTCAGCCTGGATCAAAGTTCAATGTCCAACAAGCTGAGGATAGAAACAAATACCCTCCATTCTATTATCCCTAAAGGAATTATTTTTTTTTTAGAAATTGCATTTCTGGTTTTTACAAATAAATGAGAAAATAGGCCTTTCATCCTATAAAGGCAAAATCTTGTTCCTAATTCAAGAAGCTCATAGATCTACACAGCAAGAGTCCTTAGAGACCACCTAGTCCAACATCCTCATTTTACAGGTGAGTCAAGGAAAGTTAAGTGATTTGCCCAATGTCACACACAGGTGGGAAACATTTGAACCAAAAGTAAAAAGCTAACGTACCCATCTTTTTCACAATCTAATGAGATATCTGTAAAGCAATTCGCACAATGCCTGGCACCTAAAGGCACTATATAAATATTAGTAGCTATTATTATTATTATGTAATACTTTTTAATTAAGCTTCTCAGAATTGTATAAATGCTGCTATGCAAACTTACAGAGAGGAGAAAAACTAAACCCTAATCAATTTTTTTAGGGCCTGAATAACCCAAGCTTTCATTTCAAGTAATTATCCTTCAAAATCCTGCAAGTATTAGCTCAGATAACAATGTAATCAGATATAGGAAAAAACTAAGTTTCGCAAGCATAAAATAAAGAAAGCTAGGTTCAATTTCACGTCCTGAGTTCAAACATGAAATATTTAGACAATAAAGCTCATAATCTTCTTGTTCATTAAGTATCCATGAGTAATCAAAACCTTGCTGCTATTTAAAGTGTTATTAAGAATGGGCAGTGCTTCACTCAAATTTCTGCTTTTCTTCTTTGGAAAAAATAAAACCACCACAACAAAACACAAAACTTTATCTTCCTAAATGTTTATTTTGGTGTTATTAAACTCCAAATGCTGCCCAATTGAATCTACTTGATGCAAAAACTCCTACATTTAAAGACAGAAGGGGAAATGCACTACTCCCCAAGATTTGATCATTCCCCTGACTCCTATGGAAGGCTACACATCCAATTCCTGTTTTCCAATCCAATTCTTGTTCACTAGGAGATCTCTGGCTGCTAGTCCACTCTCTGACCACTTTCCTTGGCTTACTATTCCATTAAGGAAGAGGTCCCTCAAAGAGCCCCCAATAAACAGTTAGCATCTTTAATGGGAGGAGGTGGCTTTTTTCCAACTACCTCACGCTTTCAATATGGTCTGGAGGGACATATATCATTAATCAAAAGTACAAAATGAACACCTAATTTTTTTGTGGCTCTAAACAATTTGAAGCTTGTACCTAAAAATGGACATGTTAGCATGAGCAGCCATACAGAGTAACGGGCATGTATAAGATGGAATAACAAAAACTACATAGCACAGTAAGACCTAGGATCAGGCCCTGGCTCTGCCATATACTAGAAGTGTGATATCTGGCAAGTCACTGAATCTCAGAAGGCTCTTCTGCAAAATGAAAGGGACTGGTGCAGATATTCTAAAAGATCTCTTCCAGCTCTAATATTCCATAACTCCGTGAAATGAACAGGTCATATGCAAGTCAAATATAAGTGTGTTCTGGGGATGGGTAGCTCTCTCCCTAACTGAGGTAAAAAATGGAGGAGAAACCTAGAGGGGTTCCAGTCAGGCAGGGCAAAGAAAGCAGTCAGCTCTTCTCTCATTAATCTTCTCCAAACTTGAAGGAGACAAAATTTCTTTTTAAAGGATAGAAAAAAACCATGTGAGTTAGTAGGGGTTGGAGGAGCAGAGTCAATCTTTGCAAGACTAACTCGCTGCTTTGAAAGGCAGGACTAGGTTAAGGAGCTATCTTGCAATATTAAACAGTACACACAACAGGTAGTCACCAAGCTTTAAAAGAGTTGGGTAACAGGATGAAAGCAACAGAATAGATAACTTTAGTGGTGGCAGAAAGGATAAATCAGAGACAATGCTAGAGAGAAGTGAGTCCAATGAGGAGCTAACACCTGTCAAGGAAAGAGACAGTAGTACATGGTAACAGAGATAAAAAAGAGAAAGGCAAGTAAGTATCCAAAGAAACAGCAGTTATCTGGCAACCAACACAAGGGCAAACTTAACATTACTCAGTTTCCAGACATGAGATGTCCAATAAACTCTGCTGCCGCCTACGACAAGGGAAAAGTTCTACACCCGTATTCCAAAAGGATCAAGTGCTTAGTCTTAGAGAACTCCAAAAAGGAAATATTTAAAATTATTTATCTCAAAGCAAAAGTGGCCAGCAGAAGCAGTACAGAGATAGACACCAAAGCTGGGTACGTACAATGGCACAGACTAGGGCAGTTGGCAGTTTTATGAACAATATACACGGGGCTCAGAGTTCAAGTCTTGGCTTTCAGCCCTAGCTCTTGACTAACTGGTTAAGTTTGCTTCTTTAGGTGTCAATTTCCTCATCTGTACCAAGAGGATGCGAGACTGAATGACCTTCAATGATCTTCACAACTCTAACAGCTTGTGTGTGCACTTGTGGTGGGCCCTGAAAAATGAGTAAGATGTGGATAAGAGGACAGTGTAAGAGAGTGCATTACAAGAAAAGCATAGAAAAGTGTGGAAGCTAATTAAAAACCTCTTTTAAAGTCCAACTGAAAATGTAGCTAACATTTATAAAGCACTTAACAATATGCTATGTCCTTTACAATTATTCTCATTTGTTCCTCATAACAACCCTGAGAGGCAAGTACATTATCCTTATTTTACAGATGAGGAAAGGGAGGCAAACATGGGTTAAATGACTTGCCCAGGGTCATTCAGCTAGTGTCTAAGGCTGGATTGAGCTCATATATTCCTGTTTCCAGGCCTGGTACTCTATCCACTGCCACCTAGCTGAAAGTGGATTAATGGTAGTATCCAAACTTAGAACAAAAAAGAAAAAAGTCTTGTCTAGTTAAGATCATGGCCTTCTCCATTTCCTGAATGGATGAGAGTTATGACACATTTAAGAGACACGCTCTCATTCTCCATTCTGAAGTGATTAGAATACTGATCACGAGGGGATCTCTTTGATTACTTTAGGAGAAGCCTTGAACAGTTAAAAAAAGGAACTGACTGGTTTTAGGAGATTAAGTGACTACTGTTTTCTTACGTGGAGACTATCATCCTATTCTGACCTTTTCCTTGTTCAAAATTCCTATAAATGTTATTTCAAATTGACTTGTGCTAGAGAGACATGTCTGAGAGCAAGAGGGGACTCTGCTGTTTAAACATTTCTCTCTCAAGCAAAAAAGTTTGAATTTAGGATAATGATAAATTAATAACAATTGTTTCTGGCACATTTGGCCTAAATTGCAGAGCATGGTGTTAATTTTTTTCTTAAACAAAAGGCACAGGATGAGAATAAGTTGGATATTCAAAAGTTAACAGTGATTAAGAACAGCTTTACTAGAATAAAGGGTACATGTTGGAAATTAATAGAAAATAAGTGGAGACAAGACAGGAAAAGTTGGACTTGACTTGATATAGTGGCTGCTGGAAGCAAGTTTAACTTCATGAGAAAGGGGATGACATGCTGATAAACATGAAAATTACAACAAAGAACTAGCTAATTCTTTAGCCTTTTATTTTATTAGAGTCAGTCTCACACAGTTTAATGCTCAGGTGGTTCTTGTGGTATGTGTAAAGCTTAGGATTATAACTTTAAGGTCCTCGATGGTAGAAAATTCTTTGTCTTCTATAGCTGCCTGTCTTGGGCTGAGCTCCAGTTCAATTAATACGTGATTATTAACAAGGGAGGAAGAAAATATAAACAACACAAATGACAGCAAGCACACAAAAGCAGATTAAGATCCTGGAAGCAGTCAACATTGTGCATTCTATCAGGGGAAATAAATTGTGAAATACCATGCACTACTTTTAAATGATCAAATATCAGTGAGGCTTTTAAGAATGAAATAAAAGTATTTCAATTTGCTTGAGAATTTTCTACAATATACTTTCAAATAGAAGGAACTGAAATTAATGGGGTAAGCAGAGAAAGTAGTAATAAAGAAAACTTGTTTTTAGCTAATCTTTCCAATGAACAAACAGTTTGTTCTCTACCTCGGAGGACTTTTGTGTAATTCCCTTGTCTCTCTATCCTTTTAAAGAGGAATTGCAGAGATTGTGATGACATTTAAAGAAGGTCTTTGTTTTCTTCCCTTTGTCACCTCCCTCTGAGTAATTTCCCCTGAAAAGAAATGCTAAAAAGTTTTCAGAGAAAAAAATTGGGTAAGTTTGGTATGGCAGCAAGAGATTTCAGTGGCACAGAATTTAAAATAATCCCTTTAATCTATTCATTGTGCAACAGAAAGAACACTGGCTTTCGAATCTAAAGGACTTTACTCATGTCGTCAAAAATTTATTAAGAGCCTACTATGTGTGTGCCAGGCACTGTACTAACCAACCAGAATACAAAAGAAAGGCAAAAAATAGTCCCTGCTCTAAAGGAAACTGCAAACAAGTAAGAGAGAAGGCACTAAGGTTAAGGAGAAAAGGTAAAGGGTTCTGTAGAAGTCAGGGACTTAGCTGAGACCTGAAAGAGGTCAAAAGCCAGGAGGGGGACATGAGGGAGAGTTCCAGGTGCCAGGAACAGTCAGTGAAAATATTCCAAACCCTCTGTTACCTTGGTCAAACCACTTTCTTTCTTCCTCATGTATAAAATTAGAGGACTGGACTCCATGGTTACTAACCTCTCTTTCAGCTCTAAATATCTGATTTGGGATCTCAATGTGGAGTGAAATAACCCCAGGCTCTTGAAGGCAATTCTAGCAGAGTGTAAGATCTGATAGGTATGATCTAGGGGGAATGACTGAATACTGGTCAATGACAAACAATCTCATCATCAGGTGAACACAGGAGTTGCAACTACATAGGTGGCAGGAGAACTTATATGTATCAAATCACAAACCCTTGAAGAATTTAAGTAAATATCACTTTACAAATCACATAGGTTATATAGAGAACCGAGGTCCTAGAATTACCTTTAGATAATTAAAGGAAAACTGGCTGTTTGGGCCTGACTTTTCTGGCTATCCATTAACACTTTTTACCTCACTTTGTTTGAGTAAACTGATTTTTTAAGTGAAAACCTTACAAAATTTACATTCTTAGAGTCATAGACTTGGAGCTGGAAGGAAACTCACAGGCCATCTACTTCAAGCCCCTCATTTCACAGAAAAGCTTAGGGAGGTTAAGTGACTTGCCCCTAGTCACCCAGATAACGAATATTAAAGGCAACATTTGTACCCAGGTTCTCCTGAATTTAACTCTATCCTTCTAGTCACTATGAGGTAGCCAGATGGTCCAGTGGAGTCAGATGACCTGAGGATCCTGAGTCAGACACTTTCACTAGCTGTGTGACCCTAGACAAGTTAACTTAGCCTCTAACTGCTTCAATCTAGTTTCCTTATCTATAAAATGGGATGACAACACCAATACCACAAGGATTTTGTGAGGATCAAATGAATTAACATACGTAAAGCACTTTGAAAACTTTAATGCTACATATGATTATTACAAATGAAGAATAGGACTTCAGCAGAAAAATAACATAATACATGTCTAAAATTTAAAAAAAAACCATAATTCCCTGAAATAATTTTTAACAAAATTAAAAGAGAAAAATAACTTTGAAGAAAAATAAAATCCAAATCTAAACACTATACATGATTAGAGAAGAAGAAAAATAGGCTATTGCAAATAGGTATCTGGGGCCGGATAGTAATCTAATTGAGAATAATAACGATTCCTTTGCTCTTATGATGGTTTGAAGTGGCAGTGGATAAGATGTGGAACCTGGAGTCTGGAAGACCTGAATTCTGATCCTCCCTCAGACACTTACCCAGTTGTATGATTCTGGGCAAATCTCTTATAACCTTTTTATTCCTCATTTTCTCATTTGTAAAATGTGGACAACAACAGCAGCTCCCTCATTAAGTTGTTCTGAGGGAAAATAAATAAATAAATATTTGTAAAATGCTTTTCAAACCTTGAATCACTATATAAATGCTAGATGTTAATATTATTGAAGGAATCCAAGTATTTGACTACACTGATGGTTCCTCTTCAATATCCGTAGAAGAGGAAATCTTAAACTTAAATTGCTTCTTGTAAACTACTTTTAATTAAATCAGAACACATTATTTTATCTCATCATTACATTGGTTGCTGAATTAGATATGCTATGGAAAAAAAAAAAGGTTCCCCACTGAATGTCAAACTCACTATAGAGCATGAGGGTACAAAACAAAATATTCTTTATATAAATTAAAGCCAATTGATTAATGAAAAATAAAAAGTTAGATTATTTACTTTTGTAAGTTTAACCAAATAAATAGCTATCGCCAAGCACGTGCTCATTAAAGGTTTCAGAGTGCTGTTTAATTTATAGGCTATTTAAAATTTATAAGCCAATATAAGTGAATTCTATTACAAGACAAAAACTCCCATTAGTAATTAACACTTCCATAGGTAGGAGATGTTATTTTCTAGGTGGCCTGGTGGACTGTGCTAAATTTGGAGTCAGGAAGACCTGAGTTCAAATCCTGCCTGGGATGCCTGAGACCTTACCAAACCCTTTAACCCTTTTCAGCTCATCTCCTCATCTGTAAAATGGAAATAACAAGGCCTGATTAAGAAAGCTGTTATATGGACGGCACAACGTATGTAAAGTGCCTTGCAAACTGTAAGGCCCTGTATAAACACTAATTATTACTACTGTTTTCCAGAAAAGGCCTCAAAGTTTAATCGTTAACTGGTTCATTTATAGCATGCTAAATGTGAGATACTACATTGGGTAGAGAAGACAAAAATTAAGACAGGAACGCTGTCTTTTTAGAGGTTCCAGTCTATCTTCTATACATAAAAAGAAATTTTCCTTTAGGTTAAAAAGGTAAAATTATAATTCGCTACCTTACTTTAAAGAGGCATTGCCATCTTCACAATGAGTAAGTGGGAAGCTCTTTTCACCAGCCTCTCTCCCTTCCAAACTCTGGAGAACGACCCTGCCACCCCACCCCCGGGGAGATGCTAACAAGCCTGTGTCCCGGGCACGGCTGAGGGCAAACTCTCGGGACGAGTTGATGCCCGCCTCGCCAGGGGCACCGGGCCCTTTTAAGTATCCCGTCATTTGCCGTACTCTTTCCTACGAAGGCGAAACCAGAGGAGTTTCCGCTTTCAAATTAAACTCGAGTGGAAAAGGTGCAAAACCCGGCCCGCACAGTGACAGGTTTGGCAAGTTCCTGGGGCGGTGGACAGCCCCCCACCCCCCGGTGGCTCCTAATCTTTGCCAGGACCTAAACGATCTTTCAAAACTTTTCATCAGCGATCGCAGGCGTGGAAATCTCACGGGAACCGAGAACCACCTCTTCTGCAATCCCCGAGGGCCTCCCACCGCCTCCGATTTCCTCTCACAGACAATGGGAAGCCAGGGCAAGAGTCACGAGAGAGGGAGCCTCCCCCCCCCCCCCCGCCGGCCTCTCCCCAGGTCGGGGTTCCCGGCCCCAGGCAAAACGAACCAGGGATGCTACCTCGGGCGGGCCCCACCGCTCGGGTCCGGCTCCGAGCCCCCTGGGCAGCTCACCTCGTCCAGGAATTTGGTCAGATCGTAGACTTTGTAGTGCAGGATGAGCCAGGTGCTCTTGCTGTGGTTGTGCTTCTGGATCTCCTCCAGCGTGTAGTACTTCACCTTCTCGTCCGACTGCTCTGCCATCTCGGCCCACGGAGAGATCCTGCAGCGTTTCCGGAGAGCAACGGCGCGGCCAGCGGCTCAGGCAATTCTAACCCTGGACATTCTCCCAACTCCCCAGGTCGGTCTGGAAGGGGCGGGCCCCCGAAAAGTGGGGTGGTGGCGGCGGAGGAGGACGCAGGGCTCCAGTTGGCCACAGAGCCTGTCACTCACGTCTCCTGCCGACACTGAGGCACGCCCACCCCTCCACATGAGCATTTAGCCGCCCCGCCCGCCGGTCGGTAATTGGCTGAGAGCGACGCTCTTCTTGGAAACGCGGAGATCGGAGATAGAGAGGCCAGGCCCAGGCCTTATCTTGGGGCGGTGTAGAAGGTGGCAAGCGGTTGATGTGTAGCGGGCGGGGCGGGCGGGGAGGGTCAAAGGTCCGTAGGAGTTACACCTGGAGTGGTCCTCAGCCACCCTTGACCTGGAAGAGACGCGGATTGGGCGAGTCCGGAAGGTGGAGAAGGAGGCGGAGGGCAGGCCCAAGAAAGAAAGCCCCGAGCTTCCCATAGACAACTCATGGGGCGGGGGTGAAATGTAAGCGACGCCGAATTTGTAAAATCAGTAAAATCTATTTCTAAAAAGATAGCAATAAAATATTTTTTAAAGCAAAACCTATCGGTACAAATATGTTTAAAGATACAACCTGCCGCCCTCACCCCACCTTCCAGCCTGTTCCGTGGCCAGGTTCTGGCCTCCAGCTCCGCGCCCCGACCTCCCTCTACGTCCCACCATATACAAAGAAGCTTACCCTGCCCCCCTTCAAAAGCTAGTGCTTTCACTCTGAGATTACCCGGTTTATAAATCCCGTGTATCTCCTTCGTACCTAGCTGATTTGCAGGCTGTCTCCTCTCTTAGACCGTGAGGTCCTTGAGCCCAGGGCTGTCGTTGCCTTTCTTGCTGTCCCTAGCACTTAGCACAATGCCAAGCACGTAGTAGGTGCCCAATAAATGCGTAGTTATTGAGGCAAAGTGGTTGTAGTCCTAGACTTAGGGTCAGGAAGATCCGAATTCAAAAATCCTGCCTCAGAAACTTACCATCTTTGTGAGCTTGAGCAAATGATTTGACCTCACTAAATCCCCAGTTTCTTTCATCGTAAAATGAAGATAATAGCTTCACAGGGTTCTTGTGAGAAGCGAAGGAGATTAACGTACAGAGAAGCTATATCAATGCTAACTGTAATTATTTATTATTAAAAATAATAAAAAGCACCTTAGATTCAAGTGAGATAACACTGAAAGCACCTCACAAACTTTAAATCACTAATAGGCCACCTATGCTAGCTATTATTATATATTTTATGTTTTGTGCTTTATATTATGCATCTATAAATACTACATATCTATTAACCATATTATATTTTTTAAAGCAGGATGGCAATGAAATCTATTTTAACAGCAAAAGCATCAATAAAATTCTGTTTTGAAAGAGTGTATCAATTAAAATAGTTGTTTTTTTTTTTAAAGGAATTCCATTCAGTTACCTAGATTCTTAGAACTGTCAGGGACCTGGAGGAGATCATCTACTCCAAGGGTTGTTAACTTGGGATCCATGAACTTGTTTTTGTTTTTTTTTAAATAACTACTTCAATGTAATTGGTTTCCATTGTAATCATATGTGTTTTTATGCATTTAAAAGCATTCTGATGAAGGCTTCACCAGATTGTCAAAGAGTTCCATGACGCAAAATGATCTGAGCCAAAATGCTGATCTAGTCCAAACTATCTCCTTACATATGAGGAAACTGGGCTTCACAGAGGTCATGTGACATTCAATGATAGGAAGCTAGTTAGTGGCAAAGGTTTCCTTACTTCCAGTGCTTCTTAACCAAAGATTTGACATCAAACAATCATAAATGTGGACTTGTAAGGGATTTGGAATGTCCAACCCCTTCATTTCACAGATGAGGAAACTTGGGCTTAGACAGGTTAAGTGACAGCAGTAAGCATCAAAGATGCTATTTTATATCAAGGCTATCACCAACACCATAAAAGCAAAGATGTCAGTACTATAAACCCCTACAACCATATAATTACATTGTCTTATAAAATGAACATAAATAATGTAAAACATGCTGAACTTATTAGGATACAATAGGACTTAATGTAATATCAAGTCTAAAATGCACAAGAGTAAGATGACTATTATAAATTTGCCATATCAAAACCACTAGCTATTATGCATGTTTACTAAATCATTAATTAAAGTTGTCTAACAATGACAAAAGCACTATTAAAGAATTTTTAAATTTAGAACAATTTGAGTGACAACTTCAATGATTGTCAGGAGAGAACAAATGCCTTCTTTTTCTCTTAAATTTTCCTATAGAAAGTAGACATTCCAAATCATTCCATTTAGCACAGTTACTTCTCAACCATAGCTTCCCAAAGTCACCAGGGAATAAGCATCAATGCTGTAATTTGAATGCAGGTCCTACTACTTCAGAGCCAATGTGCTCTTTCCTATACAACACGCTGACTCTTTTATTGTCTAATAGAGCCTAACTGGGAATAAGATCAGTTATGGTGTCAGTAATGATGGTGTATATAGAAGACATGGGAATAGAAGAATTGAGATAAATCTGGATTGACCATTTGACATACCCTGGAAGTTGCTTTGTAAAAATATTACCAGAGACTCTGTTGCTTGACTGTACATTTAGTACCAGGGTATTATTTTTCTTTTCTTTTTCCATTGGGGGAATGGAGGGTACTAGTAATAGGTAAGGCTGCCAAAAAGAAAAGAAAGAAAAAAGAGTCCCCGAAACATTTTTTTAAATGCTGAAATGGGGGCAGCTAGGTGGTGCAGTGAGTAGAGCACTGGCCCTGAAGCCAGGAGTACCTGAGTTCAAATCCCACCTCATATAATTGACACATGTACTAGCTGTGTGACCTTGGGCAAGTCACTTAACCCCAATTGCCCTGCCTTCTCCCCTGCCAAAAAAAAAGTTTAAATGTCTTTTAAAATAAATAAACATAATAAATGCTGAAATGACTCAACAACAAATTCCAAACTACAATGTAGCCATCAATAAGAAATGATACATACCTCCTTCACCCCAGGCAGATTTAAATACCTTGTGAGAGAGTAGAAATATCATTATCCCTATTTTACAGGTGAGAAATTGAAAGTCGGAAAAGTTTAAGTGACTTGCCCATGATCACACATTTGTTGTTCAGTTGCATCCAACTCGTTGTGACCCCATTTGGGGTTTTCTCAGCAAAGATGCTGACGTGGTTTGCCATTTCCTTCTCCAGCTCATTTTACAGATAAGGAAACTGAGGCAAACTGGGTTAAGTGACTTACCCAGGATCACACAGCTAGTAAGTATCTGAGACTGGATTTGAACTCAGGAAGACTCCTCTTCCTGACTCAAGGCCCAGCATTCTATCCATTGTGCCACCTAGCTGCAATCTCTGAAGCTGAGGTACAGCAAAGTATGGACTGATTCTCTGCTGCTTGTGCTTATTTTGGCTTAACAATTAACACCAAGAAAACACAGGTTTTCCAGCACCACACCACCCATATGTGGAACCATCAGTTACAGCAAATAGAAAAATTGTGAATGTTGTGGGTAAGTTCACTTACCTTGGTAGTATATCTTCCAGGGATATATACATAGAAGATGAGGTTGATGCATTCATTGCCAGAGCTAGCTCAGTGTTTGGGAGGCTCTAAAGGGTGGGAAAGAGAGGTATTAGACTGCCTACCAAACTGAAGGTCTACAGAGCCATTGTGCTGACCCCATCATTGTATGCCTATGAAACCTGGACAGTCTACCAGTACCATGGCAGGAAATCGAATTTTTTTAATTGTCTTAGGAAGATTCTGAAGATCACCTAGCAAGATAAGGTACGGAACATTGAGGTCCTTTCTCAAGCTGAACTGCCAAGCATTCAAATTCTCCTGCAGAGAGCACAATTCCCATGGACTGGCCACATTATTTGAATGCCAAATTATGTTTGCCTAAAAGACATTTTGGAGAACTCATGCAAAGCAGGCACTCACATGGAGATCAGAAGAAGCAATACAAGGACACTCTCGTGGTCTTTCTGAAGAACTTTGGAATAGATTGGAGACTCTAGCAAAGGGCCACCCATCATGGCATGCCCTCATCAAAGAAGGCTCTGTGTTCTATGAGGAAAGAAGAATTGCAGTAGCTCAAAAGAAAGGTGAGACACAAAAATTTAGAGACATCTCCGCTCCAAATGTTCATATGGACTATTTGTGCCTGACCTGTGGTAGAGCCTTGTGAGCTCATATTGGTCTGATTAGCCACAGTCGGACACACTGTACCTTGACTCCAACATAGCGATGTCATTTTGGTCCTCTTTGAGAACAACGGACAACAATTAACCAACTGGAACGGTTTGCCATTTCCTTCTCCAACTCATTTTACAAAGGAAGAACTGAGGCAAACAAGGCTAAATGACCTGCCCAGGGTCACACAGCTAGTAAATGTCTGAGACCAGATTTGAACTCATGAAGATGTGTCTTCCTGACTCCAGGGCAAGCACTCTATTCATTGTACTACCTAGCTACCATGATCACACATACATCTGGTAGTGTGGACTCAAATCCAGAACCCAGGTATCTGCTGATTCCAAGACAGGTACTCTTTCTACTATTCCATAGTGAAACCAAACTTAAAAGCAGATTATTTGGATAATTATACCATATACGGGTTGCTGTGTACATACTCTGTATATACTCTGTAAATGTAAATGTAAATACTCTGATAGACCAACAAAAAATTGGGATGATTTAGGCATTTGGGTATGTAATAATTGTAAGTACTCAAAAAAATAAAATTTCATCATCACTTTTCAGGATGACTGAATCTCCCCATGGCTTCCAAAATTTCAATAAATCTCTCAAATTCCATGGACACTTGAAGGTAGATTATAATTTAATCTCTGGCCCGGGCTACTTAGGGCAACAGATATGCCACTTCCTTCAAAAAAACTGGAATAAGGAAGCATCATTTGATTTGGTTAGCCTTATATGAAGTTGGCACATGATGTAAAGACACGTAGGTATAATGAGGGACAAACCAACCCAAGCAAAGAGAGGGTTAGACAAATATTTACAATCCTTCCTCTCGTTGGCAAGCAAGTATTAACACATAAAACCTACTTTCCTCCTAAGGTACCCCAGGCAAAAGAAGTATATGAATGTAGTCATCTTCTTTCCCAATCCGCAGATTAAAAACAAATGTCATTAAACTTTTAAAAATTTGAGTGCCACCTTGTCCACGAAAATGTAAACCCTTCAAGAAATCAGGTGTATTTGAGCAATACCTCTGGCCTGTTTTCAAATAGGTACACTCAAGTGTAGGGAAAAAAAAGGTAGGTAGGCCATGACCTATGCACTATTGTCTTTCTTACTTCAACTTCTCAAATAGTTTGCATAACATTCATATCTTTAAAATTTCATAGTAAAATAACCATTTCATTAACAAACTTTGCTTTATATATATGGTGATTTTTATTAATACCTTTTGTTTTAGATCATCTTCCTTTCCAGCTTCTCAAATAATTTTCATAATATTCATGTTTTTAAAGTCCCACAGCAGACTAAGTAGTAAACCTTTCACTTACAAACATTATAATTTTTATTGCTATGTCTTGTTTTTGTATCATCTTCATTTCCAAATCTATGATTCCTTCTTCTCCTCTCCAACCCAGAGTTACATAGGATATATAACTAAGAATTTTTTGTGAAAAAGAAGAAACATGTAGTTTAGGAAAACTAACTTGAGTATTAATCTAGTCTGACAGTGGTATATGCAATATTCCACATCCATTATTCCCCACCTCTGCAAAGCAGATGCTTTTTCTTATCTTCAGGGTCAATTTTACTCATTATAAGACAGAATTCAGATATTTTTGGTTTTCTTTTTTGTTGTTGTTTGTCTAGGATCATTAAACTTCTAGATTTAGTCAGTGTTAAATTGATTTGAAAACTTTACCTATTGTTAATGCCCATTACCCCTTAAGGAGGGCTTAGATTCAAATTGTGGGAACACCAAGATAGTGAGATAATGTAGTAGCAAAAAGAGTTTTAATAAAAGTTATAGAAACGATTACTATGATTACAGCAGCAAAGAGAAGCCTTAGCAAGGTCCCTTGCTAGGAGCTTGTGCTTGTAAACGTGTGTCTTCATAGCTCAATATGGATAGATGCTTTAATGAGACAAATATAATAATTCCTTTTATTTAGATCACCACTAGATATCGTATCAAGAAAGTCACAACTTTTCCCCAAAATCTATCCTTCTTCAAAACTTTACTGTTCCTGTTACACCATTCTTCTCATCTTCCAGGTTTGCAACTTTCACATTATCCTCAATTCCTCACTCTCCTTCACTTGCGTGTGTTATCAGTTGTCTTTTCTATCTTTACAACATGTCCATTTGTTCAGTGTCTCATTGATTGATCATTAGGCAACGTTGCTGTTCAGTTACATCTGACTCTTTGTGACCTTGTTTGGGGTTTTCTTGGCAAAGATAACTGGAGTGATTTGCCATTTCCTTCTCCAGCTCATTTTATGGATGAGGAAACTGAGGCAAATAGAGTTAAGTGATTTGTCCAAGGTCACATAGCTAGTAAGTTTTTGAGGTCAAATTTTAATTCAGGTCCTCCTGACTCCAGGCTCTGCACTCTATTCACTGTGTCACCTAGCTGCTCCTTATTAGGTAACAAGGGTACCCCAAGGGTACCATCTGGAGTATTATTAATAATGGAGTTCTGTCAAACAAGTTTCAAGCAGTATTCACTCCTTGACTGACCAAGTGTTGTATGAAGTTCTGCAGAATGGATTCAGACAATTGTATACTATGTATATGTATATTTATGCATGTATGTATGTAGTATGGATATAGCATGTATAGCTGGAACCAAGAGAAAGACACTTTGCACTTTGCTATCTTTCTGTAAGGTTCCACAAATTCCCTATTTCTTAATTGCTTATGAATTTTTTGAATTTTAAGCATTTCTTGTGTAGGGTAAGAAATAAATAGCTGTCCTAGATCCACTGCTGTGTTCCTATTCTAAAATGGGTCCTTTACCTCCTTTTTGAACCTAAGGCATTAGCCGCATGGAGCAGCTAGGTGATACAGTAGACTGCCTGCCTTGTAGTCCTCAGACATTTACTAGCTGTGTGACCCTAAGCAAGTTATGTTACCCTGTTTGCCTCAGTTTCCTCATCTGTAAAATGAGCTGGAGAAGGAAATAGCAAACCACTTCAGTATTTTTGCCAAGAAAACCCCAAATGGGGTCACAAAGTGTCAGACACAACTAAATAGACAAAAAAATGACAAATTAGCTATACCTGAACAGAGTGGATTTGAATCCAGCTGAATACCTATACCTAGAAGGATGACCAATCCCATTCAACAATTTTTATCATGACTTGAATGAAGACAGAATGGCACGATTGCCAATTTTTTTGACTAACACAAACCTGGGGGGATAGATAATACATAGTGTTATGAGGCTTTGGCACACACACAGATCCCAGCAACTTGCTTAACTGATGAAAGCTCTCCATATGGAAGATGCTGCAGAGCTTCCTTCTAGGAGAATAATGATGGTGTGTAAGAGAAGTGCCTTGGAGAGTCTATGGAGAATGCGTAGTCATTCTGTGACCTGTTGTGATAAACTGATGGTCCCTGTAGTGGCCCTTTGATTGGTTTTGGAAACATTCAAAAAGGCCTGTCAGCATTAACCATTGTTATCTTTTGCCTCAGATGCTTTTAGAGAATCTTGGTGACTTTTTTCATCACAGCATCTTGCAAGAGACAGTGTCGTAAGGGTCAAGACCTTAAGGCCTTTCCTTCATCTGAGCCAATGTAGACTCAAGAAACAAGTCTCAGTCCTTGGCCTTTTCAGAAAGGTTGAGAGAGTGAGGGATAGAAATCTGGGAGTGATTGATAATCTAGTTTTGGTTTTGCTGCCAGTCAATCAGTCAATAAAAATTTATTAAGCATGTATTATGTGCAAGGAGCTATGCTAAGCACTGGACACACAAAGAAATGTAAAAGACAATGCCTGGCGTCAGGGAGCTCACATTCTAATGGAACATGGAAATAACTCTGTACAAATAAGATATACACAGCATAAATAGAGAACAGAGGGAAAGCAATAGAATTAAGAGGGATCAGGAAAGCCAATAAAACATCAATGCCTCAAGAAACAAGTAGCAATTTTTGAGAGTGATCCTCAGGACTTAACTAGCAAAAGGACTCATCTGGCATGCCACATTGGGACATGAACTTAGTTGGACTAATGTTAAGTCAGAACTGAACTAAGTTCTGAGCCTAGCCCCTACCTTCTCAGACCTAGGGAATAAAGTATTTTATGTCTCCGAGATGTTGGGGAAAATGTTTGTACTTTCTTATTGCTATGCCTTCAAAGTAAATATCTTTTTTTAAAAGATAACCAATGTTAAGTGGTTAAAAGGAACTGGAGGACTAATCATGGGCTCCTAATAATGTTGAGAACATAAGCAGTGGGGGCTTGAATCAATGGCAGTAAAGAAGAAAGATATCCTAAAACCCTTCAGGGTATCCTAGAACACGGAAGGTTGATCCAGCCAGCCTGCTCTGGGAGAGTGAGTTAGGGCATCCAAGGTATAATAGAATGATATAATTAGTTTACAAAAAAAGATCCTGGCAGGCTAACTTGACATATCTCATAATTAATCAGTAATTATAATAATTATAAAGTAAACAAAACCAAGATGGATAAAACCAAACAAGGTAAAAATCAATAGAGATATAGATATAGTTATATTATATTATTATTATTATATTAGTTATATTATTATATATAATATATTAGTTATATTATTATTATATTAATTATATTCAAAGAATCAACTGTTTAAGAATAGGTTGGGGTGGGGCACAGAATATAGCTGGAAAATAGTTTATGAAAAAAGAAAGGGGTTCAATATGAACTATTAATGTGACAAAACTGTGCACCTTATTTCAACTTCACATAAAGATCTGTACTTTCATCTGTGTGGATTCACCCTCCACCAATGTAGATCAAAACCTCTCTTTTGTTAGTGAGAGTCCTACTTTTACCCATATTCCAAGAATATCATGAACTTGGAATATTTAACTTTGTCAGTAGTGCACTTTAATAGATTACACCAACAACACTGTCACATAAGTATTTCATTGAAAACAGGAATTTAAATTTATTAAGTATAGAGAACCCAAATGTTCCTTGCTCATTTTGGAAAAATAACTCAGAGACAAATATGCAAATCATTTTACATAAAAACAAATTTTACCTCAATCATTCATTCCTTTGCTTTACATCTTCTAACAAATCCCTACATACTACAAACAGAGAAGACACAAAGAAGGGAGATGAATGGCTATGATTCATGAGAAGGAGAAGGCCTACCCACACAGAAATAGAATATTAGAGACAGGAGTGGAGGCTGCATTTGCAGTGTTAAGTACCTCAAGGAAGGTAGCAATAAAGGTTTCTTTCCGCAGGACCTGTTGGACCATTCTTACTGGGGTGCATTGAAGTTCCTGCGTAGGCAGACAAAGCAAAAGAACATCTGTGCCTCTCAAACGTCAAATAAGTGAGACATATCTGGGAAAACAATAAGAAGTGGAGGAGTTCCCTTTGAGTACTGCTCCAAGACTAGGATAGACAAGTAAATAAAACCATTTTTCTTAAGAAAATCAGTAGCAAAAAACAGGACAGAAAAACAACCCCAAACTAAAATTACTCTTTTTTTTTTAAAGGTGTTTTATTTATTTTTAGTTTACCACACACAGTTCTACATAGTTTTGAGTTCCAGTTTTTCTCCCCTCCCTCCCCCCTCCCTCCCCAAGACGGCATGAAGTCTCATATAACTGTCATGTATAACTTCGCATTGAATTAATTTATGCTCTAGTCAAGTCGTGGAGAAGAATTTTGACCAATGGAATGAATCATGAGAAAGAAAAAACAGAACCAAAAAAAAAAAAAAAAAAAAACAAAAAAAAAAAAACAAAAAAAAACCCCAAAAACAAAAACAAAAGAGAAGCAGAAAAGGCGAGCACGTAGTGTGCCTCAGTCTGTATTCAAACTTCGCAGTTCTTTCTCTGAATGAAGATAGCATTCTCCATCATGAGTCCCCTGGAGTTGTCCTTGCCCCTTTAGGTTGCTGAAAGAAGCGCAGTATGTCAGGGTTGGTCCTCACGGAATCCACATATCTGTGGCTGTGCACAACGTTCTCCTGGCTCTGCTCCGCTCACTCAACATTATGTCGTGTAGGTTTTTCCAGGTTGTTATGAAGTCTGCATCATCCCCATTTCTTATGGCACAATAGTATTCCATCACCTTCATATACCACAGCTTGTTCAGCCATTCCCCAATTGATGGGCATCCCTTTGCTTTCCAATTCTTGGCTACCACAAAGAGAGCTGCTATAAATATTCTTGTACATATGGGTCCTTTTCCCGCTTGCGTGATTTCTTTGGGATACAACCCTAGAAGTGGTATTACTGGGTCAAAGGGTATGAACATTTCTATAGCCCTTTGGGCATAGTTCCACACCGCCCTCCAAAATGGCTGGATCAGCTCACAACTCCACCAGCAATGCAACAATGTTCAGTAAAAATTTTTTTACTGAGCTGAACAAAATAATAACAAAATTCATTTGGAAAAACAAGAGGTCTAGAGTATCTAGGATATTAATGAAAAGACATGCTAGAGATGGTGGTTTAGCCACACCAGATATTAAACTGTACTACACAGCAGCAGTCATCAAAACTGCCTGGTACTGGTTAAGAAACAGGGGTGTGGATCAGTGGAATAGGATAGGTACACAAGTAGGTGAAATCAACAAGTTTAGCAATCTACTCTTTGATAAACCCAAAGAAGCCAGTTTCTGGGCTAATAATTCACTATTTCACAAAAACTGTTGGGAAAATTGGAAAATGGTAGGGAAAAAACTGGGCATAGACCAATATCTTACACCATATACCAAAATAAAGTCAAAATGGGTTCATGATTTAGGAGTAAAAGTTGATACTCTAAATAATTTGGGAAAGCAAGGAATAGTTTACTTATCAGATTTGTGGAAAAGTAAAGAATTCATGACCCAACAAGAGATAGAGAGCATTACAAAATGCAAAATGGATAATTTTGATTATGTCAAATTGAAATGTTTTTGTACAAAAAAAGCCAATGCAACAAGAATTAGGAGGGAAGAAGAAAATTGGGAGAAAATCTTTGCAACTAGTATCTCTGATAAAGGCCTCATCTCTAAAATATACAGGGAGCTAAGCCAAATATATAGGAATACAAGCCATTCCCCAATTGAGAAATGGTCAAAGGATATGAACAGGCAGTTTTCAGAGGAAGAAATTAAAGCTATCTACAGGCATATGAAAAAATGCTCTGGATCGCTGCTGATTAGAGAAATGCAAATCAAAACAACTCTTAGATACCACATCTCTCCTGTCAGATTGGCTAAAATAACAAATCAGGAGAATGATAAATGCTGGAAAGGATGTGGGGAAATTACTCTTTTCAAAACAAGTAGCAACAAGAAAGGACAGAAAAAAATTGCCTTTATCCTAGGAAATACATATTTTTCAAACTGTTTAATACACAGATATCATTTCCATCCCTTACTTTCTCATGGTAGGGATATATGTTGAACTGTTCTTTGTTCTAGCCCATCTGGCCTTGTAAACATTTGTTATTACTCTACTATTACTAGTTAGATAGCTGAATAAAAGAGCTTTATAGAACACTTAGATACCTGCTTCAAGGACCATTGGGGAGTGGGGGCCAGAGAAGAGTGGCTGCAGAGATCTACTGTAGATTATGTATGGTCTGCAAAATTTTATTCTGGTTGTGACCTCACATTGCTTCTTTTAATTCCTGGACAAGGTTGGTTCCAGAAAGCTTAATTCATGTAATACATTTTCACAAAAGTTCTGTCACTACTTTTGTGGGATTGCTTCTTTAAGGCTTTCCATTGCTCCCACGTGTTCTCCTGGAACAGATGCAGTATTCAGATTTGTTAAAGTGTGTCTTTCATGATCACTCCAGTAAGTAGTCTGCTAGTACTCTGGAGATCATGTGGTCTTCAGGATTTTACTGTGGTCTAAAAATTAATCACCCCACAGTCAACTTGGTGATGTGCCTCTTCATACTTTCCAATACTGGTCCTCAAAAGTTATGTGGTATAAAGTCAATTATGAGGTCCTCCTTGGAGTTTCTCCATCTTGGTTGGACCTTTCCAAGCTTGTTCTCCCCTGATCTAGCCCTCAGGAGCTCAATGAGACTTCTGAGGAGGACTTTAGTAGGTTACATCAATGATATAGCATTTTGTTTAGAGCAAGGGACACAACAGTCCCATTCACGTTCAGGGGGAGACAGGAAAGTGATAAGTATTTATTAAGCCCCTACTATGTGCCAGACACGGTGCTCAGTGCTTTACAAAATATTTGACCTCATAACAAACCTGCCTGGTAGGCAAGTTTTACTGTAAAGTAAATTTTAAAGGAAACTGAGGCAGACCAAGCAAAGTAACTTGGCTAGGGTCACACAGCCACCAAGTATCTGAAGCTGGATTTGAACCAAGGTCTTCCTAACTCCCAGGGATATGCTCTCAGCCTACCTAGGAACCCAGTTGTGGAGGCTGGATAGAGGAGAGGCACGTGATCGGCACGTGACTACCTAGCCGGTCCTTAGCGCGCCTGCGCAAAGCAGTGGGCGGGCTCTGGCGCCTGGGGCGGTGGACCCTGGTGGAGGCGGCGGTGGCGGAGGCGGCGTTGTCTGCCCTTCAGTCTGACTGCCCCTTGCAGGGGTGTAACCCAGCCTGACGTCAGGAGAAGGGGTGAGAGAAGCATTTTCTCTCTTTCGAGGTGTGGTGCAGCGGGGAGGACCCGGGAACGGGAATCAGGGGACCCGTGTTCGAATGGTGCTTCTCCCCGTCGTCGTGCTGTGTGACCCGGGGCCAGTCACCTCCCCCATCTGGGCCTTGGTTTCCTTGAACTCTGTGAAATGAAGGGGCTGCGCAGGATCAGCCTTCAGGGTCACCTTCCAGCTTTTAAATCTGTGCCCCAAAAGAAGACATTATGTCATAAGAACAGGCTGCGGGTCTGGGGGGGTCAGGGCCATGGCTGTGTCTAATGGTACTGGCCAGGCACTTTGAAAGGCCCAGTTTGGGTTGCGGTGAGGTTGAAGACTGGCCCTGGGTGCATGTTTTCATTTTGCATTTTACCTGTTAACCAACAACAAGCTTTGGTCCCCAGAAATTAAATATTTGAGATTATAAATCAGTGCAGTCAGTAAATCCTAGGAGTTCATGAACTGAGTTCAACCGGGTTTACAATGAGTTCGCTGACTCTTCAGGTATTAACCACTTAGGTTAACGTCCATGAGATATCGTATGCAATCTCTTCTGAGGCTAGTGGCACGTGTGTTTGTGTGGTTACAGAGGTCAAGGCAAGAACAAATCAGCAAGCATTTATTAAACTCCTGTTATGTGATGGGCTCTGCTATATGGGGATAGAAAGGCAAAAACAGGCCCTGCTCTAAAGAAACTCACAGTCTAATGGGAAAGGACATTTAAACAACTATATTCAAACAAGACAAATACAGGATAAATTGGGAGTGATCTCAGAGGGAAGGCAATAAGATTAAAAAGGACTAGGAAATGCTTCTTGTGGAAGATGGGACTTTAGCTGAGACTTGGGCTCTTGAGACTCCTCAGGTCATATGAAAGTTTTTGAGTGATACCTTCCAAGAAACCCTTGAGGTGGCCTGTGTAACACTTTATGCTGCCCGTTATCTGTGGAATATTGGTAACAGTAAAAATAGCATTTGTATAACGCCTTAAAGTTTACAAATTACATACAGTATTTGGTTGAGGTAGGTGCTATTAATATCCTTATTTTACAGATGAGGAAGCTGAGGTTAACTAGGTCACACACCTAGTTAAGTGTATGAGACAGTGTTTGAAGTTAGGTTTTCCTGACTGCAGATCCAACAGCCAATGTGATGTTCCACCTACCTGCCCATGTTGGAATATTTTGGAAGTTCATTGTTATCCATTAATAAGGATTGGTTTATATTGTGAACTTTGAATAATGTTATCTCATGGACCTTAATCTAAGTGGTTAATACCTGAAAAATCAGTGAACTCATTATGAACTCTGTGGAAGCTATCCTGTGAACTCCTAGGACCTATTGACTTTTATTTAATTGATAAATCTTAGGGGTGCTGAGAGATTTTGTGGGTTGCCCAGGGTTACAAAGCTAGTGTCTGAGGAGCTGGTCTTTCTGACTCCTAAGTCCAGCCCTCTATCCGCTATGACAAACTGCATGTACTTTACTGAAAAGAAAAATGTTTTAAGAATGTGCCAGTTTTGCGCATTAAAAGTTAAAATATTTTTGTTGATAGGAAATTATTAATGATTAATAATAAGTACATATGTTTCTTTTGCTGAGATAATTCAAACATTTTATGTTTGCTTACCAATTGATCTGGTAAGACCCAGGCATAAATAATATAAACAAAGGGAGAAGTTCGATTGGAGTTCTATATGTTACCAAGGGGTGGGGGGTTAAAACTGAAGCCGTTGGATTTACTGATAGGTATTAGATGGGGGGAATGAATTGTACTTTTATTAGTCACTTTTCCTGTAAGAGTTCAGATTTAGTATTGAACTTTAGTGATGGTGGTGAATTTTCAACTTTTCCTCATGATATTGCCTTCCGATGTTTTTTTTGTTTTTTTTTTTTTTGTTTTTTTCCCAGGTAGAAATTATGAACTGCTCCAGAAAGAAGCCCGGGTTAATATTTTTAAATCTTCTGTGACATCTAGCATATTGTTGATTCTCAGTAAATAAATTTAACAGTGGTAATCTAGGGACAGCTAGGTGGCGCAGTGAGTAGAGCACTGGCCCAAAAGTCAGGATGGCCTGAGTTCAAATCTGCCCTCAGACACTTGACACACTAACTGTGTGACCTTGGGTAAGTCATTTAACCTCAATTACCCTGTCTTCCCCCTCTGAAAAAAAAAGTAGTAACCTTATAGGTAAGGTGAGTCCTAGACAAAACTGTGAAATATGTGTCTCTGGGGCTTCTACTGCTTCCTTTTGCCCTTTTACTGACTTTATGTAGACATCAGGAAATTTGGAATGAGTAATTTTTTATTTTTGTATGAAAATAAAATTCTTAAAATATTTACTTCTCTTAGTTACTAAGTATAAAATGTGTGCTAAAATTAAATTCTACATGTTAAAATTGTTGAGAGTCCAATCTAGTAAATAGAGGCAAGTTGGAGGAATAATGACATATTCACTCATATAAAATGAGAGTGGGGTACTACTTATCCTGAAAGAGTCCACATGAATAATAAAAGATGTTGTAGTATTTGTGTATGCTCTAGGCTTTTAAAACAATCATAATTATCTTGTGGCAAATTTTATTTTCCTTAGAAGTTTTTGTAATTAAAGAATAACCTGGAAGGGAGAGGGGCAACTGGGCCTGAAGTCAGGAAGACTCACCTTTCTTTTTTTTTTTTTCTTTTTTTTTTTTTAATTTAATTTTATTTTATTTAATGCAATTTATTTATTTAACATATTTGGTTTTCAGCATTGATTTTCACAACATTTTCAATTACAAATTTTCTCCCCATTTCTACCCTCCCCCCCACTCCAAGATGGCTTATATTCTGGTTGCCCTGTTCCCCAGTCAGCCCTCCCCTCTATCACCCCCCTCCCCTCTCATCCCCTTTTCCCTTCCTTTCTTGTAGGGCAAGATAAATTTCTAGGCCCCATTGCCTGTGTATCTTATTTTTTAGTTGCATACAAAAACTGTTTTTGTTTTTGAACATCTGATTTTAAAACTTTGAGTTCCAAATTCTCTTCCCTCTTCCCTTCCCACCCACCCTCCCTAAGAAGTTGAGCAATTCAACCTAGGCCACACATGTATTATTATGTATAACCCTTCCACAATACTCATGTTGTGAAAGGCTAACTACATTTTGCTCCTTCCCAACCCATCCCGCTTTATTGAATTTTCTCCCTTGACCCTGTCCCCTTTCCAAAGTGTTTGTTTTGATTACCTCCACCCCCATCTGCCCTCCCCTCCATCATCCCCCCGCCTTTTTTTTTATCTTCCTCCCTCTTCTTTCCTGTGGGGTAAGATACCTAACTGAGTATGTATGGTATTCCCCCTCAGGCCAAATCTGATGAGAGCAAGGTTCACTCATTCCCCCCTCACCTGCCCTCTCCCCTTCTCCCATAGAACTGCTTCCTCTTACCACCTTTACACGAGATAATCCACCCCATTCTATCTCTCCCTATCTCCCTCTCCCAGTATGTTACTCTCTCATCCCTTAATTTCATTTTATTTCTTTTAGATATCTTCCCTTCATCTTCAACTCACCCTGTGTCTTCTCTCTTTTACATATATATATATATAAACACATATATATATACACATACATACACATATATACATATACACATAGATATATACATACATACATATTCACTTATATATATACATAAACATATATATATATACACATATATACACATATATATGCATATTCCCTTCAACTACCCTAATACTGAGGTCTCATGAATCATACTCATCATCTTTCCACGTAGGAATGTAAACAAAACAGTTCAACTTTAGTAAGTCCCTTGCAATTTCCGTTTCTTGATTACTTTTTCATGCTTCTCTTGATTCTTGTGTTTGAAAGTCAAATTTTCTATTCAGTTCTGGTCTTTTCACTGAGAAAGCTTGAAAGTCCTCTATTTTATTGAAAATCCATATTTTGCCTTGGAACATGATACTCAGTTTTGCTGGGTAGGTGATTCTAGGTTTTAATCCTAGCTCCATTGACCTCCGGAATATCGCATTCCAAGCCCTTCGATCTCTTAATGTAGAAGCTGCCAGATCTTGGGTTATTCTGATTGGGTTTCCGCAATACTCAAATTGTTTCTTTCTGGCTGCTTGCAGTATTTTCTCCTTGATCTGGGAGCTCTGGAATTTGGCAACAATATTCCTAGGAGATTTCTTTTTGGGATCTATTTGA